>NC_138771.1:441404114-441519114 GCF_965119305.1 Pelophylax lessonae
ACACATATATCTATATATAATATATAATGCATGAATTATAATCTAATCAATAATATAATTTTATTATATATATTATATATTAAATAATAAAATAATATTATTGATTCGATTATAATTCACGTGTTTGTGTTTCAAATTTATCACATCTGGGATTCTGGGATGTCTACTAGACTCTTGTTTTGGTCAGGTTTAAGTCAGTAATTACTAAGAATTGTAGGCCTATAATACATAACGCCAAATTTCCATGAAAAGAATTGTACCGCTTTTGGTATGTAATTCCTGACATAATCATACCGCCAGGGAGGTTAAAACTTAAAAGTTTTGGCTTTTTCTGTTTGTGTTCTGATTCATGCACCAGACCCGCACAGATGTATGCCTCGGAATACTCTCAGAGATCCATGTGGATTAATGCATCTGGCCACCTGTCAGATGCCAATTCATCTGTTGTGAATGGACTCTAAAGCCTTGAACGCACCATCAGATTATCGGACAAATTTTCATCCTTTTTTTGCTGCATACTAGTCTCCTATGGAAAGTGAAGAGTTTACTTTCATACGAAAAATTTCGTACGACAGAATTCAACTTCAGAAGGGATGCCAATTGTTTTGTATGTATTCTTTCATTTCTGAGCATACGTAGTCTTGCTCTTATGATTTTCTTTGGACGAAAACTGTACTAATTAAATGAAAATCGGACATTGTGTTTTTGTATGGTAAAAATGTTATGACCTGCACCTTCAGTCCGGAAATTCATAATCGGCTGTGGAAAGCACTATACTAACAATCCGAAAATTGTCACATTGGGAGGGAAGGGAGGCAGAGTGGTTGTTTAAGTGATCCTTCCTCTAGTGGCTAGTGTACAAATCAAAAGAACATAATAATCTGAAGGTCCCACCATAACCGTTAAAGTAGAACTATAGACTAAACTTTTTCCTGGTGCCTCTATGGCAGCATACATGTGTTTGGTATGCTGCCATGGATAGGTACTAGGAAAAGAAAATCACGGTAAGTATGATATAGGAAAAGAAAATTATGGTAAGTATGATACAATTTCCTGTTTTCCTGGTGCCTCCATGGTAGCATACCGAACATACGTATGCTGCCATGGATAGGCACCAGGAAAAGAAAATTACGGTAAGTATGATACAACTTTCTGTTTTCCTGGTGCCACCATTTTAGCATACCGAACATGCGTATGTTGCCATGGTAGGCACCAGGTAAAGAAAATTACGGTAAGTATGATACATTTTCTGTTTTCCTGGTACCTCCATGGTAGCATAACGAACACACGTATGCTGCCATGGATAGGCACCAGTAAAAGAAAATTACGGTAAGTATGATACAACTTTCTGTTTTCCTGGTACCTCCACGGTAGCATACTGAACACACGTATGTTGCCATGAATAGGCACCAGGAAAAGAAAATTACGGTAAGTATGATACATTTTTTGTTTTCCTGGTACCTCCACGGTAGCATACCGAACACACGTATGTTGCCATGGTAGGCACCAGGAAAAGAAAATTACGGTAAGTATGATACAATTTTCTGTTTTCCTGATGCCTCCATGGTAGCATACCGAACACACATATGCTGCCATGGATAGGCACCAGGAAAAGAAAATGACGGTTAGTATGATACAATTTTCAGGTTTTTTAATTTTTTTATTTTGGATAGAGCAAGGGAGGATTATAGCCCTGCCAGTTTTATTTTTGCCATCTGTGTCTCTTCCGGTCCCATAGCCAAACAGGAAGTGAGAGGAAATCCCTGTAAATTAGGGGAATTCCCTGGCGACCCCCAGGTCACCAGAGCTAGTGTCCCCCATTGGAAGAATACCCCTCTATTACTTTTCTGGGGACATCCAAAATGTGGGGTTTTCTTTTACTTTCAATGATAATGGTAAACAGGACAAATAGAGAGGATGAATCCCCTTAACCACTTGGCAACCCCCCTGCAGATATACTGCATAAGGCTGGCTCGGCTTCGCGCGCCCACCCCCATTAGGTAGCGGGGAATCTGATCCACTGAGCCGGCGGCTGTGATTGCCGCAGGGCATCCGCGATCACTCCCCTGTGTAGAGAGAACAATGGTCTGCTGTTGTAAACACAGCAGACTGTTGTTCTCTCTGGAATGAACACAGAGCGCCCGCGATCCTCCTATTTAGGATCACAGGTCTCTGTGTTGATTCCACAAGTCCCTCCCCCATACAGATATAAAACACCCCCTATGCTCACACTTAACTCTTTGATCACCCCTGGGTTAACCCATTTTCTGCCAGTGTCATTATTACAGTAACAGTGCATAGTTTTAGCACTTATTACTGTATTAATGTTACTGGTCCCCCCAAAAGTGTCAAAAATGTCAGTTAGGGGTCCGATCTGTCCGCCGCAATGTCACAGTCCCGCAAACAAATCGCAGATCGCCGCCATTACTAGTAAAGAAGAAAAAATAAATAAAAATTACATAAATCTTTCCCCTAGTTTGTAGATGCAATAACTTTTGCGCAAACCAATCAAAATACGCTTATTGGGATTTTTTTTACCAACAATATGTAGCAGAATACATATTGGCCTAAAAGGATGAAAAAATTTAATTTTTACATTTTTTTTTTTTTGGGAATGTTATATAGCGAAAGTGAAAAATATTAGTTTCTTTTTCAGAATTGTCGCTATTTTTTGGTTTATAGCGCAATAAATAAAAATAACACAGGTGATCAAATTCCACCAAAATAAAGCTCTATTTGTGGGAAAAAAAGGATATCAATTCTATTTAGGTACAGCAATGTACGTCCGCGCAATTGTTTTTCAAAATAATGCAGTGCCGAATCGCAAAAAATGGCCTGGTCATTAAGGGGGCAAATCCTTCCGGTCCAGAACTGGTTAAGGGAATTTCTTGGGGACCTCCAGGTCACCAGAACTGGTGTCCCCCATTGAAATATTTCCCCTCTATTACTTTTCTGGGGACAGCTAAAAATTTGGGGTTATCTTTTACTTTCAATAATAATGGTAAACAGGATAAATAGAGAGGATGAATCTCCTTAACAGGGGCACAGACCGCAATAAAAGCTGACAGGTGTTCTAATCCCTCTACACTCTATCTAAAACTTAAAAAAAAAGTTTTGCCTTTAGTTTAACCGGTTGCCGACCGCCGCACGACTATATACTGCGGCGGTCAGCCCCGGCCAGGCAGAGTGACGTAGGGGTACGTCACTCACCTGTCACTGACTTGTGAGCCAATTGCGGGCCCGGCTCGTTCACGGACAAGTCAGTGCGTGTGACCGGCGGACCCGATCGTCCGCCGGTCACTCACGATTGCTCCGGTGAAGGGAGAAAGTCAGGCAACTTATGTAAACAAGCTGCCTGTCATTCTCCCTGGTGTAAAAATGAAGATCAGACGGTTCTACTATGTAGGACCGTTGATCTCTGTTTTTACACCAATAGCCATGTCCCTTTACAGTTAGAATCACGCCCCTAGGACACACTTAACCCCTCCCTCTCCAATACAGTTAACCCCTTCCCTGCCAGTGTCATCTTTGCAGTAACAGTGCATATGTATAGCACTGATTACTGCAGTAATGTCACTGGTAAACCCAAAAGTGTCAAAAATGTCAGTCAAGGGTACGATCTGTCCGCCGCAATGTCGCAGTACCACAAAAAAAATCGCAGATCGCCGCCATTACGCGTTAAAAAAAACCCCACCAAAAATGACAAAAAATCTTTCCCTTTGTTAGTAAACGCGATAACTTTTGCGCAAACCAATCAAAATACGCTTTTTGCGATTTTTTTTTTACCAAACATATGTAGCATAAAACAAATTGGCCGAAAATGTTAAAAAATTTTGATTTTTAAATTTTTTTGGGGGGGAATTTCATATTAAAAAAAATGTGAAAAATATTTTTTTTATTTTTGCAAAATTGACGCTCTTTTTTTGTTTATAGCGCATGATCAAAAAATCGCACAGGTGATCAAATACCACCAAAAGAAAGCTCTTTTTGTGGGAAAAAAAGGACGTTAGATTAGTTTAGGTACAGCGTCGCACGACCGCGCAATGGTCCGTTAAAATCACGCAGTGCCGAATCGCAAAATACCCCCTGGTCTTTTAGCAGCCAAATCCTCCGGGGCTTAAGTGGTTCAAAGGCAAATAATGCATTAGCTCAAAACTTGTGCTCGCTGAAAATACCCTTCAGTACTTTCCCTTTAAAGGTAATGACAGCACAGAAATAAAGCTGTCTCTTTGCACCCCCATGTTCCTAAGCACATCCCCATAGATTCTAATGCTAGACGAATGACACAGATTGACAGAATTAACATTTGCAAATTGTAAAAGCAGCCTTAACAGACTGTTCACACCTGGCTGCTGCCGGTAACAAGACACAAGACGGAGTTTCGCAGGCGTATGCAATGTCTGCGGTTAGCAGGTCTTGCTATTCAGTGGCAGGATTCATTAACCATAGTGCTGCTACTAACGACAGCTTAAGCAGTGACTGCGTTCCTAATGAGTGCGACTACCTCCTCTTCTGACTTTGGTTTGTGAGACTTCTGTCTGTGAAAATGTTACGCTTAACGAAAAAAAAAAAAAAAAAACTAGAAAAGGCGAGTGAAAATAATCAAAGAGAAGTTTAATTTCAGCATGCTAAGCAATGATGACAGAAAAGGATTGGAGCTTCAGCTTTAGGAAGTTCACAAGATATTATATAGAGCAGAGAGAGAGGGGAAATTTAGTCACAATGCACACAATTCTGTAATATTGCGAAATGAACTTTGTTGTTTAAGACTGATTGGCAGGGAAGAATCTATGTTTTTGCATAAAAGCTTTTGCCACAATGACTTTATCTTTGCTCTTGCATGCATATTTGGACATATGACTAATTCTCTGTCATTCTACTTTGCCCCATTGTGCCATCTTGTCAAATTCTCATTTTAAACAAAGTGGATGAGTCACTTTTTTGTTTTTTTTTACGCACATGACGTTTGAGGTTTTTCGTTTTCTTAAACTGGCCTTCTTTTCTTAAAGTAATTGTAAAGTCTCATTTTTTTCCTATAAAATGTTAGGCCTCATGTACGCTGCTGCTGAAAAAACAGACGTCTAGGAGCAGCTGGGCGTTTTTTTTTCAGCAGCCCCTGAACTCCCCTCTATGTTATCTTATCTGTCCATGTACACTGAGACGTTTCTAGGTGTTTTTAACCGTCAGTTACTAGCTATCAAGTTCCAGCATTCATGAGAGGTTTTCAAACATCCCGTGTACATGAAGCCTTATACTTACCTGCTCTGTTGCAGATCCTCCTCTTCTCAGGTCCCTCTTTTGTGCTCCTGGCTCCTCCCTCCTGTTGAGTGCCCCCACAGCAAGCAGCTTGTTATGGGGGCACCCAAGCCGAGTCACAGCTCTGTGTCCATTTAGAAACAGGGCCCCGACCCCTCTCTCTCCTGATTGTCTACTTGACTTTGATTGACAGCAGCGGCATTCGATGTGTCTCAGCCAATCAGGAGGGAGAATCTCGGATGGCTGAGACATTTGTGGACATCGTTGGACAGAGAGGGACCTCAGGTAAGTGTTAGAGGGGGCTAAGGGGGGGGGGGGGGGGGCTGCTGCACACAGAAGGCTTTTTATCCTAATGCAAAGAATACATTAAAATAAAAAACCTTCTGATTTTACAACCCCTTTAAAGCAGCTTTTCCTAGTGCAGGGGTCTTAACATTAGATTATTTCGGTGCAGGACCCAAATGCTCTTGATGCAGAGCCTCCCAGCACAGGGCAGCAGTAGAGCAGAGCTGAAAATGTATCTAAATGCAAAATAAAAATGTATACGTAGTGACCCCCCCGGGTGGAATAGAAAACCCCCAGCACTGGAGAAGGCTTTAACATTACCCCAGGATAGATCCATAGCTGTAGTAGAGGACTGAAAGTACCATTGGGTGCCAGTCACTTTTTTGTCTCTTCAAAGATGTTTTATTCTTTTTGGGCTCACAGGGAGAGAGGGTTAGGGCTTCAGATATCTCCTCCAGCTTCATATTTTCCAGACTCCGACTCCACTCTTGCTCTGTCAGTGCATAAAGAGAACAAGGACCACTTGTATTGCAAAAATAAGGGTCATCAGGCAAACACTAGCAGCAATGTCTTGAGAACTTTGTAGCCAGTCAGTGGGTACCTTTATGCATCCTCTCCAGAGAGAGTACCAGGATCCTCTGAGACTCAAACTTATTCCCCCTCTAGCTAGACGTTTTCCCCTGGATCTCCACCTTGGGGACTGTAGCCTCCTTGACCTGATAGGACAGCTCAGGATAATGCACTAGGATTCTGACCTAGCCAAATGTTTATAACCCAGCATTTCTGTCTATTATGAACAGTGCCATTGACACTGGTAGCAGTTCGGAACAGCAGCAACATTGAATTTAACCTCTTGCCAATCCGCCATTGTACATTTACTGTGGCTGGTCTGCACATGCAAGCACAATGATGTACATGCGCGTCATTGTGGCTGCTGCGGCACTGGGGACTGCGGATCACTGTTACTGATAACCAGTATTATTAACCAGTGTTATGATTGGTCACAGCGATCACATGATAAAAATGTAAACAACCTGCCATGAATGTCTAACGAATGTCTAATGTCTAACTTGTACCATGTGATTAGCTTAGCTGGATCACAATCAAAAGCAAGCTATTCCCCCCAGAGTAGTACAAGGTCACTATGGTGACAGTGAACTACTCTGATGACAGGATGTAAAAAAAAAGTAAAAATAAATAATTAAAAATGTTTAACAAAATGGATACAAAATTATTTCAAATGATGTATTTATTATTTGTCAGTATCCCTGATCACTGCGACACCAGTCATATGATGATGCTGTACTGCACCGGTGACAGTAAATAAAAAAAATTATATTTGCTTTTTAATATTCTAAAAAATTGTAAGGAAAACATATAACTTCAAAAAATTTCTAATGCCCCTTGCTAAATGCCTCAGACTGTCTACTTTCCAAAAAGGGGTAATTTGAGTGGTAATTGTACTGTCCTGGAATTTTAGGGCCTCTAGAAATTGGATATGCTGTCAGTAATTAAATTTTCAAATATATATACCATAGTTTGTTTAACTTTCACACAAACCAATTGATATACACTTATTGGGATTTTTTTTTTTTTTTTTTTTTTTTAACCAAAGACATGTAACAGAATACATTTTTGCCTAAATGTATGAAGAAGTTTTACAGTTGTGAAAAAAATACTACAAATTTAGTTTGGCTACAGTGTTGCATGACAGCACAATTACCAGTTAAAATAGCCCAGTGCTAAAAAGCAAAAAATGGCCTGGTCATAAAGGGGGTAAAGAATTGGGGGGGGGGGGTCAATTTAAGGGAAAGCCAAGTGAGATTTCGCAAATTAGTCTGAGCAGATTACTACTTGACCAAAGTAAATTTAACTAGTCATCTCTGCTTATGGCAGGGTGGCTACATATATATTGTAGCATACCAGTCATTAAATGTGGTGGCTGCATTAGTTTTCTTTTTTCAGCCTTTAAAGCTAACCACACATCCTTAGATTTCTCTTTTCCACTTTTTTGGAAAGTGGAAAGATAGCAATGGATCCGTAGATTTTTTTACTAATATTATTATCGTAAGGTAATATTGTTGGTGTATGATCTTGTTCCTGGGAGAGCAGCTAAGACATCCTAGAGGATCTCCGCATTCTTTTTAGCTAGTATCATAATGTTAGAAGGGTTAAAATGTAAAAATAAGAATATGGGTGCTGAAAGAAAAAAAATATATAATAATAACAGCATTAGTGTTATTACTATTATTATTATAATTTTCTTTCTTTCTTTCAGCACCCATATTCTTATTTTTGTTCAACACTCATGTTGTCATTTTTATGTAATTACTATTGATGGTTTTAATTATGACCCCATGGAGGGCAAATCGCATTGATGTCAGATTGACATTAAAATCTTCTTCTGTTCTTTCTAGCCCTGATGAAGGGGAGATGTAGACCCCCGAAACACGTTAGCTATTTTTTGATCTGTACCCCTGACCTTTAATGGAATAAAGTTGAATCTGGACCTCCTAGCAGTGGTGTGGCGCTTATATTTCATCCCTTCTTAGATTTTTATTTCTGGCTGTGTCCCTGTTGCGGATTTTCCCTTACCTCCTGTCTGATAAAACCTTTGCAAGTGCAACGGTAAGTAAGGGTAAATCTCTCTAACACAGCCCCAGATAACAGTAAAAATCTGTCAAGAGGTCTAATCTTTCTCCAGTTTTATCCAAAACTAGAAAAAATGTTTTAAGTTTGCCATACACTTTAATGGAAACCTCATCTCAGGGGTTATTTCTTAGAGTTAGGTTTGGAGAAGTAGAATTAAATGTTAAGGCAAAGGTTAGGGGTTACACGTGGGAGTTACAAGTTACAAATTAAGAGTTAACGGCTCTCTTTAGGAGTAAGGTTAAGTTTAGGGTCGAGGGGTTAAGTGTTCAGGAACAGTTTTGTTGCTGGGGAGGGGTTGTGTTAAAGACTAATTTTAAGGGTTAGGTTAAATAAAACCCGGTTGCCAGACCATTCGTTTAAGCAAAAGTAATTTCAACAAAAATTCTTGTATAATTTTATTATTATTATTATTATTATTATTTTCAATATTTTTGCAGGAAAGAAAATGTACATCTATTATTTTTTTTACAGGGGCCTTGCAGCGGTATGCACCCGAGATTAGTGGATTGTGGGTGCAATGTCAGTCTCCTGCACATAATACTTGCATCTCTGTTGCCTAGACCTCTGCATAGGCTTTCTGTTACAGAGCTGTAGGCACTAGGCAGTATGAAGGAATTACAAATGTTCTGATCAGCCCGCTTGCAGTCTATTGAGGACTACAAGCCTTCTCCCACAATGTCACATGGGACCTGTAATTCTCTTATTAAAAGATTCCTGTGAATGAATGATGTGACTGTGCAGTCAAAGATGTTTTCAAACTGTTACAGAGGATGCGGGGAGAGGATCCCCCTGCCCGCTGTCGCAGGGCCCCTACAGGGGTGCCTTGGGCAGGTCTGGAAAATGTTACACATTACACCCTAAATATACAGTGAAACGGTGAACTTAGCCTTTAAGGGCTCTCTTTTTTGTAAACTTCCTTCTCTTGCTTTTACCTATAGGTAAGCCTATAATAGTGCTGACCTATAGGTAGTGTACATATCTCCTAAACGGCATCGTGCATGCACCAGTGATGTCACTGGCTGCATGCACTCTGAAGGAACGGCTGCCCGTGTCATTCCTTCAGAGCCCTGTGCCGTAAACGGCGGCTCCCGCTCGCGGGAGTGGCGTCATCGCAGCTTTTGCCAGTCACAGAGCTGGAGTCAGTGAACCCAGAAGCAGGACAGGTCAAGATGGAGGCCTGGCAGCGCTGACTTCTTGGCGCGGAGGGTGGGGGCTTTGTTTTCAGGTAAGTTTAACATAATGTGCCATAACGTGCTAGTATGCGATGCATACCAGCTCTCTATGGCCTTATCCCACAGGTCCCCCCCAAAAAAAATAAAAATCCTTAGCAGTTTACAACCACTTTAAGGTTAGGGTAGGGAGATATACTGTATGTGTTGTACTATTTTTCCACACACACCTCTCCAGCATAGTGGTTTGAACTGAACACATCGGACTCAAGGCAAATTGTCTGGGATTGCATTAGGTAAAGCTGCATATGGTGTGAACCAGTCCTTATCGAAAAATGTGTTACCTTCAACATTTTAGGTTGGTGACAGGGTCTCTTCAAGTGTTAGGTGTTCAGGTGAGCTTTGGAGAGGTACAATAAGGTAGAAGATCATTTCTCTTTTTTTATTATTATTAAGTAGAGCTGTATTTGCTCTTAGTACACGTCCAGTGTTGTTGTCAAGAACATTGCATACGACCATATTAAACCCTTATGCTTGAAATGTTAATACTCTACACACATTTCTAATATAAAGATGTCAGATCAGTCTACAAGGAATAATGTAACATTTTTTTACACCAACTATGTGAAGGGTTAAAAGCACCAAGCTAATGTTAAATAGATTATATAACATCTCACTTGCCTCCTATTTTAATCCACGGTTCTTTAATCACATACGCGCAGCAGATCAAAGGAGCCTCGATCAGACAGGAAAAGACAAGAGAAGGGATAAAACTCATAGAACTTTGTAGTAGTATACATCCATGAGTGACTGGCACTGAACTCCAGGCACTGCAGGGGTTGGATTGCCATAGGATCCTGTTCTACTTCCACAGTCCTAATTCCCGGAAATATCTGCCAAACTCAGTGGGGGCTCAGAGAATTCAAAAGGCTTTTTTTGTGTGTTTAATGAGACGCATGTTTTAAATAAAACCATTGTTTCCTCATGTTTACAGAATCAGTTCACCCAAAACTGATAATTCAGTATTTGGTAGATGCTGGAAAGTTGACGCATAACTAAACCCAAAAACAAAAATGTTTTATATTGCAGCTAACCAATTACTGGATATTGTGGCTTCATTGGTTTTCTTTTTTTTTTTTTTTTCTTGTTTCAAGCTTTCATTCCTTTATTTTCACCTGATGATCAGCCCTGGAACACAATTCTTGTTTTAGGGGGGCTACATTCGCTCCTCCAATGTATCTATGGAGGAGCAACATAAAGTGTAATGTTATGTGGATTAGTCCATGGATTCAAAAACTACAGCCCTGCAGCTGTTGCAGAACTACACGTACCATGAGGCATTGTAAAACTCTGACATTCACAGACATGACTAGGCATGATGGGAATTGTAGTTCCTGAACAACTGGAGAGCCGTAGTTTGGGAATCCCTGGACTAGTCAATTTAGAGGTACTTTACATCAGTAACTAACAAATTAAAGCTGAACTCCAGCTAACAACTATTAGGCCTCATGCACACTGGCATATTGAAAATTTCCTCTAAATGCTAATCAAACTGCAGATTTGCGTGTTTATGCACATAAATCACACTCGTTTATGCACATTTTGAACATGTTTACAAGCGTTTTTTTTTTTATCTTAAATGCTTCCAGTGGTCTTATACCACCCCTAATGGAAAATATTTTGAAAAATGCATGCAAATTTGATCAATTCTGCACCATTTTGTTATTCGCTGCTCTTGTAAAAGGTTTTCTAATTGTCAGTTTGCTGATTTACTTACAGAATATCTGTTTGGCTCATACAAGGAGAATAATCATTGAGGTCATCCTCCTCATGATGTTGAGGAGAAGAAAGTTCTTCGACTTCACCCGGATGTCTATCACCACATTCTATGCCCTACTGGAGAGGATGCACCCAAGGCTAACCCATATGGATACGAACATGCAGAGGAGTGTTTCACCTGAAGAACATCTCCTGGTCACGCTCAAGTATGTAGTAATCATAGGTTTTAATCATGTGAATGTAAACATAACCTATGTATGTGTATTTGCTATGTGTTTCTGAAGTACAATGTACAAAATCATAGTATATACAGTATTTAGTACAGTGTTTGGTAGTATCAACTATAATATCAACTATAATATGCAGAATGTAGGCTAGCATATAGTGAGTATGTAACAGAGATGGGCAACATGTGGCACTCCATCTTTTACAAACTTTTTGTTGCAATTTTTTAAATTGTTGATGGTATCGGAGGAGCTGAATCAGTTCACGATGTCCAAGTCAATTGGGAAGCTCCAGAAAGAGTTTGCAGAAGAGTTTTTGCGGAAAACGCAATTTCAGTTATAAAAATACTTTTCAAGTTTTTTGCTATGATTGGTGGATGCCCATCTCTGTTTTGTCACAATCGACGTGGGGGCCTAAGGAAGCCATGGAGATTTCCGCATCTTTAGAGAGTCTGTAATGGGACAGAGGCTGTATCAAGAACATCTGTAGATCTTTCCAAGCAGGCCTCTGCCAGGTACGGCTTAGTTCAGTCTGCCATATGTCATTGTGGCTGATGAGGCATTTGGACTTGCAAAGAATCTACAGTAATGTGGCCCTACAGTGGAAATGGTCTTAGCTACAAACATAAGATCTTTAAAGCGGAGTTCCACCCATTTTTTTAACTTTCTTTAGATAGTTCAGGCATTACTATTACATTTCCCAATCGTAGTAATTTTTTTTTTTTTTGCAATGTAAATACCTTTTATTTTCTATTTTTGTCTGCCGCTGTAATGGCGGACACTTCGGCGATGACGTCATTCGGCGATTGCAAGGGTCCCTGGGAGAGCACTGTAATGCATCCCATGACTCCTTGCGAATCGCCTAGGGACGAAATATCGCGTTATTTGAAAACCGGAAATGACGCGATTAGGCGGAGCCTAGCATCATCACCGGTGTACTCTTCTGCAAGGAAAATACAGACACAAAAATAAACAGAGGTTGAAGAGCAATCAAAGATTAAAGCAGACTTGTATATTTGATGAAAACAATGTCATATTTTCCAGACAGAACGTAGGTTTCATTTGATAGTTTCAATCAGGCACGTCACTTCCGCCGCAAGTACGAGCTTTCCATTCAGACTTCCAATGCAATGCCCTGGCCGCGCCGTGCACAGTGGGGAAAACTGTGCACGAGAGTTTGATTTCTCGGCAAGAGCTGTCAACGCAAATGCGCATGCGCCCGAAATTCATTTGGAGCACATAGTTGGATTTTTCGGCAAGATGTTGCGGAGCTTATATATATTTATGTATATATAAAGGAATTACAAAAATAAATCTGCAGCATGGTTAACACTACTATCTATATATATGTATATATGAATATATATATATATATATATGTGTGTATATATATATATATATATATATATATATATATATATATATATATATATATATATATATGTATGTATATATATATATATATACACACATATATATATATATATATATATATATATATATATATATATATATATACACATGTTTTTTTTTAATCCTTCAGTTTATTTATTTTTATATCTATCTATATATGTACATATAAAGGATTTACAAAAATAAATCTGCAGCATGGTTAACACTACTATCTATATATATATATATATATATATATATATATATATATATATATATATATATATATATATATATATATATATGTATATATATATATATATATATATATATATATATATATATATATATGTGTGTATACACATATATATATATATATATATTTTTTTTTTTTTTTTTAATCCTCCCGTTTATTTATTTTTATATCTATCTATAAAAATGGACAGATAAAAGAAAAAACTAAATAAATAAATACCAGTGCCTGACACTTTATATATATATAGATTTGATCAGAAGAACAGCCCTCTTTTGATATAGCTGGCTGAGAGGAGTGGCAGCTCTTTCATGATGTGCTGGCATGATGGGGGACACAGGCGGCAGAGCAACGGGGGACACAGGCTGCAGGACAACGGGGGACAAAGGCTACGAGATGACGGGGGACAAAGGCTGTGAGATGGGGACACAGTCTGCATGATGGCAGGGGGCACAGGTGGAGTCAGGGGTGTACCAATGGAGGGGTGGGGCACAGTGGCAGCTGGTGCTTAAAATTTTTTGGGGGGCACAAACAGAAAAATGTAATAGGCTTTGCGGCAAAAAACGCTGTAAA
The DNA here is from genome assembly GCF_965119305.1 of Pelophylax lessonae. NCBI lineage: Eukaryota > Metazoa > Chordata > Amphibia > Anura > Ranidae > Pelophylax > Pelophylax lessonae. Next base: position 441,417,698 of record NC_138771.1, read on the forward strand.
AAATTGCGTGACTTTAAGGTTGCAAAAGTGTGAAAGGGGCCTTCAGTAATTAAGGTATAGTGTGCCCCCTTTCAATGCACATATTGATGCATATATCAATGCATATATATATATATATACATATATATAGATAGTAGTGTTAACCATGCTGCAGATTTATTTTTGTAATTCCTTTATATATACATAAATATATATAAGCTCCGCAACATCTTGCCGAAAAATCCAACTATGTGCTCCAAATGAATTTCGGGCGCATGCGCAGTTGCGTTGACAGCTCTTGCCGAGAAATCAAACTCTCGTGCACAGTTTTCCCCACTGTGCACGGCGCGGCCAGGGCATTGCATTGGAAGTCTGAATGGAAAGCTTGCACTCGCGGCGGAAGTGACGTGCCTGGTTGAAATTTTCGGCAAGTTGAAACTATCGGCAGTACACCGGATCTGGCATGAAAATCACTTTCCATCGGAGACACACAGGGTAGCATGAAGATCGGTCTCCCCTGCGCAAGTGCCATATTTCGGCAAAACAAGCCGAGCGCCGAGCCGTTACAGCAGCATAACCCTTAGATGACTGAGCGGATGGAGCTGAAGGGAATACATGTCTTCACGGCTACAGCGGGCAGAGAGGAGAGGAGAGTGAAGGTGAGCAGGTGTGTGGTAGTGGGATGGTGGTCTGTCAGTGGGGGGGTGCTGAAGTGGTAGTGGGATGGTGGTCTGTCAGTGGGGGGGGGGGGTGCTGCAGTGGGGTGTGAGGGGAGTGTGTGTGTTGTGTTGGGATGGTGGTCTGTCAGTGGGGGGGGGGGGTGCTGCAGTGGGGTGTGAGGGGAGTGGGTGTGTGGTGTTGGGATGGTGGTCTGTCAGTGGGGGGGGATGCTGTAGTGGGGTGTGAGGTGAGCGGGTGTGTGGTAGTGGGATGGTGGTCTGTCAGTGGGGGGGGGGGTGCTGCAGTGGGGTGTGAGGGGAGTGGGTGTGTGGTGTTGGGATGGTGGTCTGTCAGTGGGGGGGGGGGGGGGTGCTGTAGTGGGGTGTGAGGTGAGCGGGTGTGTGGTAGTGGGATGGTGGTCTGTCAGTGGGGGGGGGGGTGCTGAAGTGGGGGTGGGATGGTGGCCTGTTTGGGAGGGGGGTGCTGTAGTGGGGTGTGAGGTGAGCGGGTGTGTGGTAGTGGGATGGTGGTCTGTCAGTGGCGGGGGGGGGTGCTGAAGTGGGGGTGGGATGGTGGCCTGTTGGGGGGGGGGGGTGCTGCAGTGGGGCGTGAGGGGTGCAGGTGTGTGGTAGTGGGATGGTGGTCTGAACAGTGAGTACATGTCGTGGTCTGGGCCCGCCCTCCTCGCCCCCCTCCCCTCCTCGCCCCCCTCCCCTCCTCTCTTCCCCCTCCCCTCCTCTCTTCCCCCCCCCCTCTCTCCCCATCTTTCCCCCCTTCTCCTTCTCCCCCTCCTTCTCCCTTTTTTTTTCTTCTGTCACTTAAAACGATTGATTTATTTATTGATTTTTTTTTTTTTTTTACAGGCCCTTGGGATTGAAGATAGAGCCGAGAGATTGACATGCGCTACTCTCCTGTTTCCTGGAAACTCCACAACACTCATTTTCAGGTAATTTCACAAAAAAAAGTCTCTCGCTCTCCATCTCTCTCTCCCTCACTCTGAAACATTGATTTTTTTTTTTTTTCAGGTACCAGGGATTGAGGATAGAGTGCAGGGATTGAAGAGTGCGACTCCTGTTTCCTGGAAATTCCATAACAGTTTACAGGTATTTCCTCAAAAAAGTCTCTCCCTCTGTCTCTCTGTCACTCACACACATTGTATTTTTGTTTTTCAGGCACCAGGGATTGAGGATAGAGCTGAGAGATTGACGTGCGCTACTCTCCTGTTTCCTGGAAACTCCCAACACTCATTTTCAGGTATTTTCACAAGTCTCTGCCTGTCTCTCTCTCTGCGCCTGTCTCTCTCTCTCTCTCTGCGCCTGTCTGTGTCTCTCTCTCTCTGCGCCTGTCTGTGTCTCTCTCTCTCTGGGCCTGTCTGTGTCTCTCTCTCTCTCTGCGCCTGTCTCTCTCTCTCTCTCTCTCTGCGCCTGTCTCTCTCTCTCTCTCTCTGCGCCTGTCTGTGTCTCTCTCTCTCTGTGCCTGTCTCTCTCTCTCTCTCTCTCTGCGCCTGTCTGTGTCTCTCTCTCTCTGCGCCTGTCTGTGTCTCTCTCTCTCTGCGCCTGTCTCTCTCTCTCTGCGTCTGTCTCTCTCTCTCTCCCCTCTCTCTCTCTCTCCCCTCTCCCTCTCTCCCCCCCTCTCTCTCTCCCCCCTCTCTCTCTCCTCTCTCTCCGCCTGTCTGTGTCTCTCTCTCTCTCTCTCCGCCTGTCTGTGTCTCTCTCTCTCTCTCCGCCTGTCTGTGTCTCTCTCTCTCTCTCTGCGCCTGTGTCTCTCTCTCTCTCTCTGCGCCTGTGTCTCTCTCTCTCTCTCTCTCTGCGCCTGTGTGTGTCTCTCTCTCTCTCCCCTCTCTCCCCCCTCTCTCTCTCCCCCCCCTCTCTCTCTCTCTCTCTCTTTCTCTCTCTCCTTTTTTTTAATTGTTACTGTGATTATATATTCAATTTTCAGTCTTTTTTTTTAATTTTGTTTCTAGGTATTTGACTGGACAAATATGATTCAACATAAGAAAATGTCAGAATGAATGCACACATTTTTGTAGACATTTACTATATTTTTTCATTTTTACATTTATTTTGCCTTGTTAATAAATATTTTATTTTAGTTATCCGTCTCTTTAATATTTATTATGGTGGAGAGGTACTGCACACTCTGTGGCACTGTGATTTTGGCAGCACTGTGATTTTGGCAGCACTGATGGCAGTGTGATTTTGGCAGCACTGTGATGGTAGGCCTGTGGAATATAATCGCCGAATCGATGCATTGCGATGTGACCCTTCGCAATTCTGCATCGATTCGGGGTGACTGCAAAATCGATTAGCTAATGACGTCACTTCCGGGGGTGGGTGGCACTGGCGCTTGATGAGAGTGGCGGTGGCGGCCGGGCTTGTGGAACACGGAGCTCCTCGTGGGAGAGGAGAGCGGAGCCTGCAGAGCAAACTGCCCCCTGACCCACGGACTGCCGCCCCCAATGGACTGGCCGAGGAGGCCCTGCCCGCCCTGCTTTCCGCCTGTACCGTGCATGATATCCGAGCTCCAAATGCCCAACATCATGAGGCTCATCACCCAGGACCTGTCCGAGCCCTACTCCATACACCTACCGCTACTTCTTTCACAACTGGCTGCAGCTCTGCTTCCTGGTAAGTCGCGGCACTAAAGGGCCCAGCATTACTGCTTACCAGGGCCTATTGTACTACAACTAGGGGGGGGGACTACAGAACCCAGCATTCCTCCTTACCAGGGCCTGGTAGAATACAGCTAGGGGCACTACAGATCCCAGCATTCCTCCTTACCAGGGCCTGCTATAATACAACTAGGGGGACTACAGAGCCCGGCATTCCTCCTTACCAGGGCCTGCTATAATACAACTAGGGGGACTACAGAGCCCAGCATTCCTCCTTACCAGAGCCTGCTAATAGCAGGCCCTGGTAAGGAAGAATGCTGGGCTCTGTAGTCCCCCCCCTAGTTGTAGTATAACAGGCCCTGGTAAGGAGGAATGCTGGGCTCTGTAGTGACCCATAGTACAACTAGGGGCACTGCAGAGCTCAGCATTCCCCGTTACAAGAGCCTACAATACTACAACTAGGGGCACTACAGAGCCCAGCATTCCTCCTTACCAGGGCCTGTTATGCTACAACTAGGGGTACTACAGATCCCAGCATTCCTTCTTACCAGGACCTACTGTACTACAACTAGTGGCACTACAGAGCCCAGCATTTCTCCTTACCAGGGCCTGTTATACTATAACTAGGGGTACTACAGATCCCAGCATTCCTTCTTACCAGGACCTACTGTACTACAACTAGGGGCACTACAGAGCCCGGGTAATGAGAGAAACAGAGCCGCTCAGGTGTATCAGTCCGACCTGGTGCTGGTAAGACCCGCCATCCGGATAAGTGCAAAAGAAGTAGTAGAACCGCACCCAGGTAGATGAAAACAATTGGAATACGCGTTAACCTGGATTATCTGTTCCCTGCACTGTCTGTTCACATTTTGATATGAAGAATAAAGTATTCCAATTGTTTTCATCTACCTGGGTGCGGTTCTACTACTTCTTTTGCACTTATCCGGATGGCGGGTCTTACCAGCACCAGGTCGGACTGATACACCTGAGCGGCTCTGTTTCTCTCATTACCCGGGCTCTGTTCACATTTTGATTTGAAGAATAAAGTATTCCAATTGTTTTCATCTACCTGGGTGCGGTTCTACGTCTTGTTTTGCACTACAGAGCCCAGCATTCCTCCTTACCAGGGCCTGTTATACTACAACTAGGGGTACTACAGATCCCAGCATTCCTTCTTACCAGGACCTACTGTACTACAACTAGGGGCACTACAGAGCCCAGCATTCCTCCTTACCAGGGCCTGTTATACTACAACTAGGGGTACTACAGATCCCAGCATTCCTTCTTACCAGGACCTACTGTACTACAACTAGGGGCACTACAGAGCCCAGCATTCCTCCTTACCAGGGCCTGTTATACTACAACTAGGGGTACTACAGATCCCAGCATTCCTTCTTACCAGGACCTACTGAACTACAACTAGTGGCACTACAGAGCCCAGCATTTCTCCTTACCAGGGCCTGTTATACTACAACTAGGGGTACTACAGATCCCAGAATTCCTTCTTACCAGGACCTACTGTACTACAACTAGGGGCACTACAGAGCCCAGCATTCCTCCTTACCAGGGCCTGTTATAATACAACTAGGGGTACTACAGAGCCCAGCATTCCTTCTTACCAGGGCCTGCTATAATACAACTAGGGGTACTACAGATCCCAGCATTCCTTCTTACCAGGGCCTGCTATAATACAACTAGCGGCACTACAGAGCCCAGCATTCCTCCTTACCAGGGCCTGCTATAATACAACTAGCGGCACTACAGAGCCCAGAATTCCTCCTTACCAGGGCCTGCTATAATACAACTAGGGGGACTACAGAGCCCAGCATCCCTCCTTACCAGAGCCTACTAATAGCAGCCATCCTTCCACAACCTTCCACAATCCTGCCCCATCACTGTGTTACATTAATCCAGCCATCCTTCCACAATCCTGCCCCTAATCAAAGGGTGCCATCAGTGTTGCTGCCCCCAATCATAGTGCTGCAATCCATCCGTTACAATAAAGTTCCCCATCAGCCAGACAAGAGCTTTCTTACAATAGAAGCTGGAAGTGTTTATGTGTGTTTCTGTATGACTCACTCACTGTCTTGTGTCTTCTGGGAGGAGGGGAAGAGATATAGAGGGCGGCAACTTCCTCCTGAGCCAACGTCTCTATAGCAACCAGTACTGTGCCTAAAGCATAGTACTGCCCATGTGCGAGATTTCCTGCTGCATTCTGGGTAGCCAGAATGAACAACAAGCAGGAAGAAGGTCAGGAAGTCTTACACTGCTGTTTCAGACGCCCTTAGTAAAGATGACAACGCACTGGTAGCAGGTTTATAAAGTAAGATTTTCACTAAACAAATACACTGTTCAACTCATAAATATGCAAATTGCGGTTTTGTCAAGCGAGATGTATTAATATTAATGGGCTATTTTTGTTTAAAAAATCATTCTGAGGGTGGAACTCCGCTTTAATCACCGACTTAGCTGGGCACGTCAGATGGTCAAATGCGCATTCAGAGTTTGTACTGCAAACTGCAGATCTGCAGTTTATGGACCTACGTCCTAGTTATCACATCATGAACGTCAGTTTTCTGACTTTTTTATTTTCCCAGAAGGTCAACACTGGCTTTTCAGAATGGCCATGTATAGAGTGCTTCATCCTGAAGGCAGATCATATAATTTCCTATCCCCATATCCTGTTAATGATAAAAATGGCGGCACTGTCAAGCTGGCTATCCCTTTATCTTTTACAAACAGAGCCAGTCACTGTTAGGGTGACTTGTTCTGTAAACTGTCACTCTAGATCTGGGGCATGGGGCATAAGACCCAGAGGACATGCCCTTGGTGCCAGAATCCAGCAATACCCATGGCAGTGGTGCAATCCAAATATAAAAATAGCTACTGTCAATAGGTAGCAATTTTGTCATTATCAACAGCCCCACGAATTGTACAAATCCAGATGGTTTGATGCGCTGGCACTCCCCTAAATACTGAAATATCAGTTTTTTGGTGGACTGGTACATTAAAGGTCAATTTTTAAAGCCCACGGATACTTCATTCACTTTAGTCATCCAATTATGTTCAAGGCAAACTCCTGTTTTATAAAACTCCATCAAAATGGATCACCTTGCTAAAAGAAATGTTTAGAAGTATTATTGGTGACCCTTACGTATACCACCACTTCTGTGCTTAGTTCTGATACTTCTGTCATACAACAGATGTACTTTAAAGTTTAAGTGGAGCCAAAATTGTATTTTTGGGTTTTGGACAGAGCAGGGAAAGACTGGAATCCCTGTAAGGATTTTACTGTTGTCTGGGCTCTGTTAGAGAGATTTCCTCTAAGTTACTATTACTGTGACAATAGTTTTAGAGAAGAAGTGAGGGAAAACAGGGACACAGACAGCAATAAAACTCTGATAGGGGGTTCTTTCCTTCCTAGTGCATTTTTTAGAAAGGGTAAAGCCTAGCACACACTACTATTTATGTTTAACCCAGCAGAGCTGATTGAAAAAAAACTGACAGCTCAGGAGCATCCGCTGTACTAACCATGCAATGTTAGTACAGTGACCTCCCCTGCTGTGCTTTTGAGTTCTAACAGTGTGATGCCCCCCCTCCCCGCCAGAACACTCCGATCAGCGCTCTCAGCCATTGGCAACAGTTTGCTCAGCACTTTCCAACGTGAGGGCAGACCGTACAGCTACAATACAATTTAATACAGGAGAAATCAGAGGGCCCTGCTCGTTAGAGCTTACAATCTAAAATGAAGGGTCAAGTGACACAAAGGGTAATAACTGTGGGGGATGAGCTAATATAGAAAATATAATACAGTTGTTTGGGGGAGGCAGGATAGGCTTCTCTGAGGAGGAAAGTCTCCAGGGATCTCCTAAAAGTGGAGTAGGAGATAGTCAGACAGATTGGGGTAGGGAATTTCATAGGATGGGAGAGGCTCGAGAGAAATCCTAGAGGCAAGCATGGCAGAAGGTGACAGGGGGAACTAAAGAACAGGAGGTTTTGGAAGCAATGAAGAGAAAGGTTTGGTTGGTATTTTGAGATGAGGTTGGTGAAGTAGCTGGGGGCTGAGTTGTGGATGGCTTTGTAAGTTATGGATGGAGGCCGGAAAATCCCCCTGATTCAAGGATGCCACCACCAAACTAATTAAAGTCTTTTTAATTGAATTAGTTGGGAGGATGGCAGTCAGTGGAGGCCAGAAAATCCCCCTGATTCAAGGATGCCACCACCGACCGAATTAAAGTCTTTTTAATTGAATTAGCTGGGAGAGTGGCAGTCAGTGGAGGGATTGGCAGAGAGGAGTGGCAGACACTGAATAGTTGGTGAGGTCGAAGAGTCTGGCAGAAGCATTTCTGATGGACTGAAGGGGGGATAGACTATGTAAAGGTAAGCCAATGAGGAGGGAGTTGAAGTAGTTGAGGCGAGAGATAACCAGGGAGTGGATTAGGAGCTAGATAGAATGTAATTTCCTGAAAAAAAATAAAAAATAAACCACATAAACTGATAGAAATGCTGTTTTTGGACTGGATATACACTTTCCATATTTAATTACTGATGTCTTTAGTGAGATAAATAGATCTAATTTCTTTCATAATATACTACCAGGTTATTTCTTTAAACATATCTGTAACTATAAGCAATGTGTTCCTTTTCAGGTATATGTATTCAGTTATTTGCTGGTCCCTGAAAATAGTCAATAGCTATATCTAATGTTATTTATTCAGGAGACATGCTCATTGAAAAAACATTAAAAAATAACAAGCAAGTATTCTTTATTCCAAATACACAGAAGAGTCCTCTGCTCCAGTCATGCACAATAAACCTAAAAGTTACATCTTGTTGTCTGAAGCTCCTGCCTCTCCCTGGCAAATAGAATTATATTAACAAGCTGCGTACACAGACGGTGCATACCAGTATTTTGTAGAACATAATTGAAATTTTTTAGTGTATGCGGATAGCGGCTCAGTATCCTATACCTATCATGAGTTTATTACACTAATGTTTTTCTTTCTTAGAAAAAAAAAGAAAACAATAAAACTTTTTACGTTAATGTAAAAAAGGCTTTAAAAGCATGTGTTCTTATTTTTAAAGCAATTTCAACCCAAAAAGGTTTATATATATTGTACTGTTTATACTGTAGCGGTATATATATAATTTAAATGCTTTAAAAGCTAAGCTCCTGAAAAACAGCACAAGTTTAATAATGTGTAATGCACAGGGATAGGGCTCTAGAGTGCATAACATGTAGTGCTCACAGGGCCAGATTTACATCTCAGGAGCCTATGAACAGAGAATTCATAGCGCCCCCCCCCCCACAAAAAAAAGTCAGTATATAAATATTTTTATATGTGTAAAGGGGAATGCTGCGGATTTTGATGTAAAGGGGAACTCTGATGTGATGTAAGTCACCAAAGACTTACATCACAGTCAACAGCGTTCCCCTTTACATCATAGTCCACAGAGGTTTCCTTGCAATGTGGGGTGTTGATGTGAAAGGGGGGGGGGGGTAGGAGATAGTTAGACCGATTGTGGTAGGGAATTTCATAGGAGGGGTAGAGAGAGAGCGGGAGAAAGAGAGGAAGAGATATTGCACAATCCTCACACCAGCATAAATGAATTGGAGGAAATGTCCCTGGCTGTGTGTGTCTTAACTCTTTTTCTACTGATTTCAATGAAAACGAATAGGCCCAAAGTGTACATCAAGCCAAAACTTGTATTTTGTGTGCCATGGGCACAGTTCATGAGCATTAGTAAAGACTATCCCCTTCTGTAGTCAGTCTCCCTTCTGTCACCTGGGCCATACAACCTGCTGTAGTGGTAAGGGTTGTAGCACATGCTGTTGCTGTTGGCTCCTCCGCCTCCCTGACATTTGCTCAGGGCTTTCAGTGGCCCAGAATGTTGCAGCTCTGACCAGCGAAAGAGTCTACAGAGCAGCAGGTGAGGAGGGGGCCCCCGTATGGTCACCAGCATGCAGTCCCAGGGGGTCAACTCCCTGGACTCTGCGGGGCACACAGAGCTTGTTCCTTCAATTGTTTCAGAATGCCCAATGCAGCCGAGCCTGCAGTTTGGGGGACCTGCCGGGCTGCTTGGACAGAACACCGCAAGACATGCCCCCCATCCCTGCATGGCTCTGCCACAGGCACCAAAACATGTGGCGACCCCGGGGATGGGCCCAGAATCAGAAAGAGAGATATACCCTGCTCATACAGACAGATGCCCCTCTAGGAAGGGTGCCTGTAGGCACACGCCTACTGTGCCTAATGAGATATCTGGCCCTGAGTGCTAAGGAGTGCAAAACAGCCTGTACAACCAAATATTCCCCCCAACCACTCTCCCCTGCCCCACCCACCCCACCCTCTCCAGTGCACAAATTCCCCTCCAGCCCTCCTACCCCCCATTAAAGAGTTTTCCCCCCACTTCCCTTCCCAATGCAAAGTGGCACAGATGAGGGCTGCTGTGGAAGAGCAGCTAGACCTCATGGCCAGCAAGGACTGTAAGGAAGCTGGTGCAGCTCACCTCCTTCTGAGTCATAGGGGCAGGGAGGGTTCTGTGCCTGAACCATGCTATCACTGGCAAACACTGAAGCTGGGAGAGGAAGTGAGTAGTGCAGAAAACTTCCTCTACTGGCTTCTGTGTTTACCAGTGATAAATCGGTGAGTACAGGGAAGTGCAGGAGGTAGTGGCATGAAGCACCACCATGCTCAAGCTAAAAAAAAAAAAAAAAGCCTTATAAATATATAAAACTAATTTACCTGCCAAATGATTTGTATTTCTGTCTACTGTGTTGAAAAATATACCACTCAACCATGAAAAACCTAATTTTTCTCTGCTACAGTTAAAAAAGAATTTTGGGGTATACCAAAAAAAAAAAAAAACATACATACTCACCTCAATGCCTCAGCTGACCCCCCATGGGCTTTAAGCCCAAGACCTGAGTAATCACATGATAGCTGATCACTTAGATCTTAGTGTTCTCTGAGTAAAGACTACTCTGCCCCTCCAGCGCTCACTGGTGCACCAGGTTGGAGAAGGAATGGGCGCAACTGGCTTTGGCTCTCAGCCACGTGCTGAGAGGTGTAGCCAGCTGTCAATCAGGCAGTTAGGTGGACTCCGACAATATAATCTGGATCCTTCCAGGGCTCTGAGTGGCTGTGTGACGTCAGCTGACAGCAGGTTGTAATAGGGTACACAATACTGATGTATGAAACACAATATCAGATATTCCTGGCATAAAAAACATGAGGATTGGCTGTAAAGCACTTGCGCACCCTTGAAGAGGGCCTGCACTGCTTTTGGAGTCCGGAGAGGCCCAGGAGGAGGAGCTGGGGGGGGGGGGGCTGCTGCTGCTGCTCAGTCTGCTTTCTAAAGGCAACAGGGTTTTGGCCCCCCCACCGGGCTGGAGGAGAGCGGAGAGCAAGGACAGGCCCCAGTGGGCCAATATATGAAGCCCCATTGTCCAGCATATGTAGTGACACATACTGCTCTGTTGTAATCGGAGTGAGTGAACTGGAGGTCCTGTTGAGCCAGCATATATTTACAAATGCTTTTATGACTTCTCTTCAATGAGGGTTATTAATATATGGTAAACCCCCATATTACCACCACTGTGGGGATTCACTGGGATTTGGAAGTCTGTTCCTTCTAAGATACACCCTTTCACCATGTCAATAGATTACCAATCACCTGGGGGGTTTTTTTGTATGATTCTTTATAATTCTTTTTCTGTATAATTACTATTTCTTACAATCTACTATTTCAGGGGTTTCAGCTCATCAGCATTATTGGGTCTGGTGTTTCTCTTCTCTTCTCTCTGGTGTATCTTCCTCTTGACAATACTCCACAGATTCTCTATGGGGTTTAGGTCAGGCGAGTTTGCTGGCCAATCAAGCACATTGATACCATGATCATTAAACCAGGTATTGGTACTTTTGGCAGTGTGGGCAAGTGCTAAGTCCTGCTGGAAAATGAAATCAGCATCTTCATAAAGCAGGTCAGCAGAGGGAAGCATGAAGTTCTCTAGAATTTCCTGGTAGAGGGCTGTGCTGACTTTGGACCAGTAGACCAATACCAACAGATGACATAGCTCCCTAAATCATCACGGACTGTGGCAAATTCTGCATTTCATTTGGAAATTAGGGTCTCAGAATCTGGAGGAAGAGTGGAGAGGCACAGAATCCAAGTTGCATGAGGTCTAGTATGAAGTTTCCACAGTCAGTGATGATTTGGGGAGTCATGTCATCTGCTGATGTTGGTCCACTGTGTTTTATCAATTCCAAAGTCAACGCAGCCCTCTACCAAGAAATTCTAGAGCACTTCATGTTTCCCTCTGCTTACCAGCTTTATGGAGATGCTAATTTAATTTTCCAGCAGTACTTGGCACCTGCCCACACTGCCAAAAAGTACCAATATCTTCTTTAATGATCATAGTTTCACTGTGCTTGATTGGCCAGCAAACTCAACTGACCTAAACACAATAGAGAATCTGTGGAGTATTGTCATGAGGAAGATGAGAGCCCTGACCAAGTATTGAGTGCCAACATTTCTGTATTTAAAAAACCTTTTTTTTCATTATTCTCATATAATATTCTAATTTTCTGAGATCCTGGATTTGGGGTTTTCACTAGCTGTAAGCCATAATCATCAAAATTAATAGACAGAAATGCTTAAAAAAAGGCCATAAAAAAAAGTTGTCACCAAAAAATAAAGGTCACACACTCTAATATTTTGTTGGCTTTGATTACGCCAAGCATTCGTTGTGGCATTGTTTTATGCAAGGTCACAAGATTTATTTCCCTCCAGTGTTGCATTCATTTTTCACCAAGATCTTGTATTGATGATGGGGGAGTCGGACCACTGTGCAAAGCCTTCTCCAGCACATCCCAAAGATTCCAAATGGGGTTAAGTTCTGGACTCTGTGGTGGTCAATCCATGTGTGAAAATTATGTCTCATGCTTCTTGAACCACTCTTTCACAATTTGAGCCTGATGAATCCTGGCATTGTCATCTTGGGATATGCCCGTGCCATCAGGGAAGAAAAAAATCCATTGATGGAATAACCTGGTCATTCAGTATATTCAGGTAGTCAGCTGACCTAATTCTTTGGGCAGATGCAGCAACTATCCAATAGTGCACGCTTAGTTTAGTTAGTTGCTTAGTTATTTCCAGGTGACAACTTTTTTTTTTTTTGGCCAGGCAGTGTATATCACTCTGTGTGTAACGCTTCTACAGTATATAAAATATATGAGTTTCACTTTTTGAATTGAGTTACTGAAATAAATTAACTTTTTGATGATATTCTAATTTTTTGAGATGCACCTGTATATTATTTTCTCTTCTAGCACTGATTTTTTTTTTTTAATATTGTACAATATTGATGTAGCACCCTCCTAGGTAGGTGCTAGGAAAAGTATATGGGTGGCCCTGCCTGCTTATCAGGTGGGCCTGTTGAGCTTGGGGAGTCTCCCCACTGTGTCCAATGGGGGTTCTCATTGGACAGTGGAGGAAACCTGACCAATAGCACACCAAGGCTTGTACACCAAGAGGGAAGAATATGCCGCAATGCATCCAGGGAAGTCTGAGGGGAGCACATGACAGAGCATCTTTGGTGGGAAGCAGAGTCCCAGGAGGAGGGTGATGGCTGTCTCTCCTCCTATAAGTGTCAGGAAAGGTGTCCTTGGCGGTCGGCCTAGAGGACAGAAGGTGGAGCTGAGCTGCAGAGAGGGATCCAGTGTGCTGTGGACTGAGCGAAGCTGCTGGGGCAGAAGTTTCCAGGAAAGCAGTGTCGTGAGTACTGTAAACTGCCCATGGGTCTGCCTAGGATAGGGGACCACTCCAGAAGGTCAGAGGGATCCAGGAGCCAGCTAACCAGGAGGAAGCTTAGAAAGGGGGTGCCTGAGTGTAAGCCCTGAAGAGAAGTGTATGTGTAACGAGGGCGCTGTTGTGGGCTCTGAAGTGTTAAGCGTTGCAGCAGATGTACAACCTCACAGGAAAGTGTTAAGGGACCTTCTACAAGGACTTTGTGCCACACGAAATTGACAGGAGTCAGTTCAGTGCTAACAGACCGCAAGTCAGCGTTCATTAGCACCAACCGGCGTTCAAAGATGTATAGTAACTAAGTAGAACTACTTCACTACTGTACTTAAGTACCGAAAGGCGGTATCTGTACTTTCCTGGAGTAGAATTTTTTTCTCCTACTTCCACTTTTACTTCACTACATTTTTTCGATGATTTCAATACTTCTACTTCGATATTTTTTTTGTGCTGCATAGTTACTTGTTACAATTATAAAAATTACCACTGCCAGAACAGTAGATGGCAGGTTTCATGAAGTTCAAAAAAATGTGTATAATGTCATGTGTAAATCAGCGCATACGAAAATAAATGCTACTGTATGTATAAATAAAATGGACTACATATCTGCTGTTAAGGGGAAAGAGAACCTCCCCCAACCAAGGAGAGTCACAAGCGTACATAGACCTTTTTTCTGGTAAGAGGCTGATTTTGCTTTTTTCACTGGAAGTTGAGAGCACAGGTTTTGCAGTTTTGTTTCACTGGAAGAGTCTATTTGGATATTATTTTGCACTTACCTTCATCCGCCGGGTAAGGGGGAAATCCACAAGGTGGTGGGAGTCTGCACCTATTATTTGGAATAGCACCCGTTTGATTCCTGCACCTTTTGAAAATATATTCATCTTGTTTTGTCACATATATATGGTATTATGGCATTATATATATGGACTTTTTATTGACTTTGATTTCATACACTCTTCCTTTATTTCATTATTGGAATATATTGTTGTATATCACATTGGTTTATATATGATTTTGCGCACCAATAAGCTGTGGAGAAAAGAAAACATGCAGGGAAGAGAAGGAGGGATGCTTTAAAGGGGGAAGGGAGGGACATACTTTTTTTTTTTTTCCAAAACATTTTATTGAAATAAAATACAGTAGAATGAAATAACAATTGAACAGCAGTTTGAATGGTACAAAGCGTTACAGAAATATCAACAGTAACATCCAGAATAGGGATGATCGAACTTTTGAAAAGTTCGGTTCGACCAGAACACCCGAACTTCACGAAAGTTCGGTTCGGATTTCAGAACCCCATTGAAATCAATGGGACCCGAACTTCTGTAATCAAAAAACACCATTTTTAAGCCCTAAAACCCAATAAATGCCCCTAAAAAGTGCCTAGGGTTCTGGGTCATGCCCCAGGGACTATTAATCACACAAAAAAAAGTTCTTAAAAATTGTCGTTTTTGATAGATAGCCAATTATTGAAAAAATAAAAAAAAAAAAAAAAAAAGAGATTTCTTTGGATTTAGTGTCTGGGGGGTCTAAAAGTTGTACCTGTGAAGTTTCAGCTCTGTAGCATGTCCAGAACCAGAATTACAGCATACCAAACCTTCAAAAATGACTTTTTTGCTTAACCGCACCTTTCTTTTGCTCCTAATCAACGGCTCAGCCAATGTGTATGATGGGGACATAATGCAGTGCACTGGGAACAAGATTAGAGGTTTTTTTGGAAAAAGGTGCTGTCTCTTTAAATGTGCATATAATTAACGGGTGTATTTCCACAATGGGGCTTTTATTACCAAATGTTTCAAGAAGTCCAAAGATGTATGTAATTGCACTTTATTTCATGTAAAATGGTGTTTGGTGCACTTTAACTTGAAATCTCACAAGAAACAGACATATATGCACGGATACATTGAGGGTTAGGGGTAGGGGCCACAATGTAGTGCAGAGTGAACAAGATTAGAGATGTTTTGGATGAATACTGTTGTCTCTTGACTTTGAATAGAAGTAAAGGATGCTTAAAAATTGGGCATTTGGTGGTGCGGACGATGCCTTGACACCATATCCCTATGAAAGTGCTGGTAATGAAAGCAATAATTGCCTTTGTAAGGAAAAAAATTACAATGATATGCATCTGTGTGACAGGTGCGCAAAAATTGTTGTTTGGGTGTTGGCGGAGCCATACCACTGTAAGCCCAAAGAGCTGGTGTTGAAGAAGGCGTAAAAATTATGAAGGTGTGCACCTGTGGAACAGGTGCGCAAACATGGTAGTTTTGGTGTTGGCGGAGCCTCCCCACCATAACCCCAAAGAGCTGGCTTTGAAGGAGGCCCAAAAATTGTAAAGGTGTGCACCTGTGGAACAGGTTCGCAAACATGGTAGTTTTTGTTTAGCATAGCCTCCCCACCTTAACCCCAAAGAGCTGGTGTTGAAGGAGGCCCAAAAATTGTAAAGGTGTGCACCTGTGGAACAGGTTCGCAAACATGGTAGTTTTTGTTTAGCATAGCCTCCCCACCTTAACCCCAAAGAGCTGGTGTTGAAGGAGGCCCAAAAATTGTAAAGGTGTGCACCTGTGGAACAGGTGCGCAAACATTGTCGTTTTTGTTTTAGCATAGCCTCCCCACCTTAACCCCAAAGAGCTGGTGTTGAAGGAGGCCCAAAAATTGTAAAGGTGTGCACCTGTGGAACAGGTTCGCAAACATGGTAGTTTTTGTTTTAGCATAGCCTCCCCACCTTAACCCCAAAGAGCTGGTGTTGAAGGAGGCCCAAAAATTGTAAAGGTGTGCACCTGTGGAACAGGTTCGCAAACATGGTAGTTTTTGTTTAGCATAGCCTCCCCACCTTAACCCCAAAGAGCTGGTGTTGAAGGAGGCCCAAAAATTGTAAAGGTGTGCACCTGTGGAACAGGTGCGCAAACATTGTCGTTTTTGTTTAGCATAGCCTCCCCACCTTAACCCCAAAGAGCTGGTGTTGAAGGAGGCCCAAAAATTGTAAAGGTGTGCACCTGTGGAACAGGTGCGCAAACATTGTCGTTTTTGTTTTAGCATAGCCTCCCCACCTTAACCCCAAAGAGCTGGCGTTGAAGGAGGCCCAAAAATTGTAAAGGTGTGCACCTGTGGAACAGGTGCGCAAACATTGTCGTTTTTGTTTTAGCATAGCCTCCCCACCTTAACCCCAAAGAGCTGGTGTTGAAGGAGGCCCAAAAATTGTAAAGGTGTGCACCTGTGGAACAGGTGCGCAAACATTGTCGTTTTTGTTTTAGCATAGCCTCCCCACCTTAACCCCAAAGAGCTGGTGTTGAAGGAGGCCCAAAAATTGTAAAGGTGTGCACCTGTGGAACAGGTGCGCAAACATTGTCGTTTTTGTTTTAGCATAGCCTCCCCACCTTAACCCCAAAGAGCTGGTGTTGAAGGAGGCCCAAAAATTGTAAAGGTGTGCACCTGTGGAACAGGTGCGCAAACATTGTCGTTTTTGTCATAACCAAAATGAGGTTCTGTGAACGTAAAGAGAATGAGAGGAGGGTTTGAGGGTGGCACCATGGTCCAGGCTTAAACTGAGGCTCAACTGCCACATCACAACGATAGCCTAGTCTACAAGGTCTGCATCAGGTGCATCAAAGCTTGATATCCACGACTGATTCATCTTAATGAATGTCAAACGGTCGACTGAGTCGGTGGAGAGTCTAGTTCGATGGTCTGTGACGAATCCTCCTGCTGCGCTGAATGCCCGTTCCGATAGGACACTGGAAGCAGGGCAGGCCAACAACTCCATGGCATACTGGGCCAGTTCTGGCCAGTGGTCTAATCTTAAGACCCAGTATGCCAGTGGATCGGATTCGTCACATGAAAAGCCCTCTGTGTCACTTTGTGCCCTCACGTAATCGTCCACCATGTGATGCAGACGCTGTCGATGCGATGTGGCAGCTGAGAGGCCTGGGCGGTGAGGACTAAAAAAAGACCGAAAGGCATCCGTCAACCGCACGCCTTCTCCAACGCTCCTCTCGTGACCACCAGTAGAATCCATGGTAGGTTGTCCCCGCCCCTGCACCCTACGGGAGTCGGGGAACATGTTCACCAGATTCCTCTTGAGACTGTCCTCAAGGGATTTGATCCTGTGGACTCTATGGGTGGATGGGAAAAGCTCCGAGACTTTACACTTGTACCGGGGGTCAAGTAGGGTGGCCAACCAATAGTGGTTAGTCTCTTTAATGGCCTTGATTCTGGGGTCCTTTCGCAGGCTCTGGAGCATGATGTTTCCCATGCGTCGCAAATTAGCGAAGGCCTGAGAAGCTGACTCCTCGGGGTCACTCATAACGACATTATCTTCAACGGGCTCCTCCTCCTCCCAGCCACGTACTACTCCAAAGTGTCCCGAGGGAGTCAAACTAGGCCTTGCAGATTGCCGCATGTCTTCCTCCTCCTCCTCCTCAAACCCTGCAAAAGTTCCCGCAGAATCGTCCTCCTCCTCCTCTTCCACCCCTGGATCCTGCTCGGGCCTCTGGGAGCTAGGCATAATGGGGTCAGGATTCTCAGGATAAAGGGGGCCTTGAGAGGCAAGGAAGTCCTCCTCTTCCTCCTGCTGCTCTGCCTCCAGTGCCCTGTCCATAATGCCACGCAGAGTGTGCTCCAACAAAAACAGTACCGGTAGGGTGTCACTGATGCATGCGCTGTCCCGGCTGACCATCCTTGTGGCCTCCTCAAATGGCGAGAGGACAGCGCATGCATCCTTAATCAAAAGCCACTGCCGTGGTGAAAAGAAGCCCAGGCGCGCAGAGCCAGTGCTGGTGCCGTACTCGCATAGGTATTCATTGAGGGCCCTCTGCTGCGTGTACAGGCGCTGCAGCATAGCCAAGGTGGAGTTCCAGCGGGTGGGCATGTCACAGATGAGGCGGTGTACCGGCAGGTGAAACTCGCGCTGCACTTCGGCCAAACGTGCAGTGGCACTGTACGACCGCCTGAAGTGACTGCACACCCTTCTTGCCATCCTTAGCACATCCTGCATTCCCGGGTACGAGTTCAAAAACCGCTGTACCACGAGATTCAGGACATGCGCCAGGCATGGCACATGGGTTAACTTTCCCTGACGAAGGGCGGCCAGGAGGTTTGACCCATTATCAGTAACCACCATCCCTGGCTGCAGCTGGCGTGGTGTCAACCACCTCTGGGCCTGTGCCTGCAGAGCCCCAAGAATCTGAGGGGCAGTGTGCTGCCTGTCCCCTAGACACACAAGCTGCAGCACTGCGTGACACCTTTTGGCCTGAGACATAGAATAGCCCTTTGAACGTTTACGTGGTATCTCATCATATTCAAAGGACCATTCTGCAGAGGAGGGCATGGAGGAGGTAGAGGAGGAGGAGCAGGAGGGGGTAGAAGTGATCGATCTACCCGGATCAGCGACACCACCAGCTGTTTGCAGACGTGGGGGCAACACTGGCTGCAGCACCGAGCCCTGGCTACAATCCCTTCCACTGGCAAGCAGTGTCACCCAGTGAGCAGTGACAGAAATGTACCGTCCCTGCCCATGTTTGCTTGACCAAGTGTCAGCCGTCAAGTGTATCTTACGGCTGACTGACTTGGCCAGGGATGACACTACATTGCCTTCCACATGTTGGTATAGGGATGGCAGGGCCTTACGGGAAAAGTAATGCCGACTTGGCACCTGCCACTGTGGAACTGCACATTTTGCGAAGTCACGGAAGGGAGCAGACTCTACCAGGTTAAATGGTAATAGTTGCAGAGCCAGTAGTTTAGCCAAACTACTGTTTAGACGCTGGGCATGTGGGTGGCGGGGAGTATACATTTTTTTTCGTTCCAGCATGTGTGGAATCGAAATTTGGCGTCTAGATGATACAGCTGGTGGTGTGCTGGAGGTAGATGCGACACTGCCTGCTATATCATCATCCCTGCCAGTGGAGGCTGCCAACAGGTGACGAGTGACTATAGCAGGGCCAGGAACAGACTGATGTGCAGGTGGAGCAGGTGGAGCAGATGGAGCATGAGGAGGAGCGCGAGGAGAACTAGGAGGCCGACTGACCAATCTTTGGCCCTTTTGTGGGTTCTTTAAATGCTCCTGCCAACGGGCCGAGTGGTGGGTTGTCAAATGCCTGTTTAGGCAGCTTGTACCCAGGTGGTTGACATTTTTGCCACGTTTTATACCCTTCTTACAAATCTTGCAGATCGCAACTGTTTTATCTGCATGGGATGTCTCAAAAAAGGCCCAGCAAGATGAGGTGTGTATAGTGGCCCGGGAGACAACAGGTGCGGCCTTAGATGGAGTAGGCCGTCTGCTCTCCCCTCTTGCTTGCTCTGCCTCCTCCTCAACCTCAGACCCAACATCTGACTCCATCAAAGACTGAGCATCAGGCCTGGCCTGGGAGACAACAGGTGCGGCCTTAGATGGAGCGGGCCGTCTGCTCTCCCCTCTTGTTTGCTCTGCCTCCTCCTCAACCTCAGACCCAACATCTGATTCTATCAAAGACTGAGCATCAGGCCTGGCCTGGGAGACAACAGGTGCGGCCTTAGATGGAGCGGGCCGTCTGCTCTCCCCTCTTGTTTGCTCTGCCTCCTCCTCAAACTCAGACCCAACATCAGACTCCATAAAGGACTGAGCATCAGGCTGGAGTAGATGGCCGACACTGTGGTCAAACAGCTCAGCTGACTCCTCTGCCATGTCTGAAATTGGGTCTAAGGGAGGACATGAGGTGGACATGGACTCATCTGTATTTGTTCTGACAACTGCAGAAGACTGACCACTTTTCTCTGCCTGGGTCACTGTAGTTGCAGATGATGCCGATGATGAGGGTTTGTTCATATAGTCCACCACCTCCTGTACATACTGTGGACGTATAGCTTGGCCACTGCCGGAGAACAATCCAAATGGTGGCCTGGCTGAGGACTGACCACCACGTCCACCCCTGCCTCTAGACACCCTAGAAGCTGTGCCCCTTTCCGCAGCAGGGCCACGTATGCCTTTTCTTGGTCTACCAGGCATATTTGTCACTGATGCGTTGGCAACTGTGTGCGGTGAAAAACGCACACTGCTATGCGACCCACAGTTGTCGCTGGATACAGCACAGCAGTTGCGGTTCACGCACAGTAGCAAAGCCTTTTGCACAGTGGACCTAACGCTTTGAACAACAGGCGTTAGGTTGTCACTGATGCGTTGGCAACTGTGTGCGGTGAAAAACGCACACTGCTATGCGACCCACAGTTGTCGCTGGATACAGCACAGCAGTTGCGTGTCACGCACAGTTGCAAAGGCTTTTGTACAGTGCACCTAACGCTTTGAACAACAGGCGTTAAGTTGTCACTGATGCGTTGGCAACTGTGTGCGGTGAAAAACGCACACTGCTATGCGACCCACAGTTGTCGCTGGATACAGCACAGCAGTTGCGGTTCACGCACAGTAGCAAAGCCTTTTGCACAGTGGACCTAACGCTTTGAACAACAGGCGTTAGGTTGTCACTGATGCGTTGGCAACTGTGTGCGGTGAAAAACGCACACTGCTATGCGACCCACAGTTGTCGCTGGATACAGCACAGCAGTTGCGGTTCACGCACAGTAGCAAAGCCTTTTGCACAGTGGACCTAACGCTTTGAACAACAGGCGTTAGGTTGTCACTGATGCGTTGGCAACTGTGTGCGGTGAAAAACGCACACTGCTATGCGACCCACAGTTGTCGCTGGATACAGCACAGCAGTTGCGTGTCACGCACAGTTGCAAAGGCTTTTGTACAGTGCACCTAACGCTTTGAACAACAGGCGTTAAGTTGTCACTGATGCGTTGGCAACTGTGTGCGGTGAAAAACGCACACTGCTATGCGACCCACAGTTGTCGCTGGATACAGCACAGCAGTTGCGGTTCACGCACAGTAGCAAAGCCTTTTGCACAGTGGACCTAACGCTTTGAACAACAGGCGTTAGGTTGTCACTGATGCGTTGGCAACTGTGTGCGGTGAAAAACGCACACTGCTATGCGACCCACAGTTGTCGCTGGATACAGCACAGCAGTTGCGTGTCACGCACAGTTGCAAAGGCTTTTGTACAGTGCACCTAACGCTTTGAACAACAGGCGTTAAGTTGTCACTGTATTTTGCTGCCTAGCAAGCACGTATACCTGCTGTGATACAGCAGCACTGTGCCACGTGCTCACTAAACAGAACCCTCACACTTTCCCTACAGAAACTAAATTTTCAAATCTAACTAATGTAGTACAAAGTTCCCTAACTACACTAGATATCCCTTTCCACTAAATAGAAAGCTCCATACAGCAGAAGACTGACACTGTCCCTTAAGTTTTTTTTTTTTTAACTCTAAGAACCAGCACAATCGCTGTATCTAACTACACTGGCTGTAAGCTAAATACAATTCTGCTATATGGAGCTTTAGAACCACTCGATATGTAGGAAATGTAGTGTAGCAAGCAGGAGTCAGACAGAACTGCTTCAACTCTCTTCAACAGGCTCTGGATAACTGTGCTAGGGGTTAGGCGGGGCCATCTTATATAGTGTGGGGCGTATTCACTCCTGATTGGCCTCTGGTCCCCGTAGTCACTCCAATCACGTTCCTAGGAGACTCCTGCCCCCTCATTGGCTTTTGCAGACGTTTCTGGGCCAATCACGGGCTTTTAAAGCCCAGTTCCTGTCCCAGTGCATTTTGGGCGGTTCTGGTGGCCGAATACCGAACTTTTGCCGCAAAAAGTTCGGTATTCGGCCGAATATCGAACATCCAATGTTCGGGTCGAACCGATGGTCGACCCGAACCGTTCGATCATCCCTAATCCAGAATACAATATAAGGGTGGAGGAGCAAACCACGACACAATCGTACATTGGAGCACATGGGTGTACAAGACTGAAACTGAGCATGTAGTATATACCTTAAGTAGTGCGGGAACAGTCCTGCTTCCCATACTCTGGTGTGGGGCCACAGGGAGAACGTACAGTCAGAGGCCGTGTGGACCTCCAGAGGTGCGGGATGTGTTACGGAGAAGGCACAATTAGGGGCATAGATGGTGCCTCCCATGGTCGGACACCTCCAAGGGGGAACTCACTGTATCCGGACACAGGGGGCCACCACCAAATGTGTTTGGTCCGTCTCGGGGTGTGGAATTCCAAGGAAACCCACAGGAGGGAAGCAATGGAGGCAATCGTGTAAGCCCGTGGGGGGGGGGGGTCGGGTCCGTATCCAGGGAATGATCGGAGGAACATCGGGATGGGAAGGGGGGGGGAAGTTGAGGGGAAGAACAGGAGGGAGGAGGCTAGGGATGAGAAACAAACAGAAGAAAAAAGGGCAGAGAAGGAAGGGGGTGGGGAAGCGCCAAAAGTGGGTTTGAGGTCCACTGTGTTGGTGTGAGGTACTCGGATGAAATCTCAATATCTGGTGTAAGGGGGAAGATATCAGAAACACTTAGAGTCCGGTCAGTCTTATACAGCATTTAAGATATAGTGGTCAGAGTCAGAAAGTCAGGAAGTGTTGTAAAGTGTACCCAGGGGGCCCATGTCATGTAGTACTTGTGGTGAGCATCCTTGGCCTGTGCAATCGTGTCCTCCATTTCCGCCACCCTCCGTACCCTACTCAGCCATTCGGCTACTGTGGGGGGGGGAGGTAGAGCGCCAATGACAAGGCACGCACATCCTTGCTGCATTAATAAGGTGCAGGGTAAGGGACTTTTTGTATCCAGAGTAGGGCAAGGAGGTGTGATGAAGCAGGTATTGCTCTGGAGTGAAGTCAGGAGTGTAGGTGGTAATACGGGAAATCAGGGAGTGCACCTCCCTCCAAAACGGTTGGACAATAGGGCATTCCCACCAAACATGCAAAAGGGAGCCCCGGTGTATGCCGCATCTCCAGCAAGTAGGAGAGTTGGTTGTTGAAAACTTATGCAGTAATTCAGGAGTTCGGTACCATTTGGTGTATAGTTTGTAGCCAGTTTCTTGAGCAAGTACGTTCAGGGATCCCTTATGCATGTGGTAGTAAATTTTCGTCCAGTCGTCATCAGAGAATTCCCTGCCCAGGTCTCCCTCCCAACGAGACCTAAGTGCCTCCGTGTGTGCATGGGCGGTCGGGAAAAGCATGGTATAGAGGATTGAAATCAGATGGCGATGCGGCCCAGGCGCCTCACAGAGTCTCTCAAAGGAAGTGAGGGATCGAGTCCAATCTACCGCCGGCTGTGAGCCATGAAGGAAATGTCTGATTTGCAGAAAGCTATAGAAAGGACAGTCAATAGACGGGTATTTGAGCTGGAGGGCTTGGTATGTAAGAGGATGACCGTCGGCAAAGAAATGACGGGCTTGAAAGGGCATGTCTAAAGTGGGCCCCGTGGAGGGAACGAACGGGAGACCTGGAGGGAAGTCTGGAGAGGAGCAAAGGGGCATTAGCGGACTAAGTTTTGGGGAAAGGTCTAGTTTTCTGCGTATCGCATGGAAGAGGCGCAGAGTCGCTCCCGTAACGGGATGAGTCAGAATTGATCGCTGCGTCTTGGATGGCGTCACCCAAGGGAGGTGGTGTGCAGGGAAGGCAGAAACCGCAGACTCCAAGGACACCCAGTCCTTGGAACCCGCATGAGCGTGCCAGTCAATTAGGGAGGGACATACTTTATCTGTTTTTGTTAACAAAAAGTTACAGCCAAAGGAATTGTGATTGTCCTTTAGGTTAATCATTTGAAATAATAAAAAACAATATGATGTTCAAACTTTTGACTTCTTTCTTTAATAACTACATAACACAGTACTTGTACTTTTACTTTCAGTACTTGAGTAGCAATTTTTTTTAAAAAAAACTACTGGTACTTTTACTTTCAGAACTTGTGTAGCAAAATTAAAAAAAAAAAACTACTTGCAATACTTAAGTACAAAAAATGTTGAATACTTTAGTACTTCTACTCAAGTCACTTTTTGATAGAGCACTTCCACTTCTACTTAAGTCACTTTTTGATCGAGCACTTGTACTTTTACTCAAGTATGGGTTTCAAGTACTTTATACAAGTGTGTTGACCGGCATTCAGCCAGCGTCAAGTCAGCATCAGCAGCTATTTTTCAGTTGTTCCACTAGAAGTGTGCATAGTTGAGCCAGAACTCATCCCTTCTTCCATCCAAGTTCTCAAAAAACCTAAAAACCCAAAGATACTGGACTGGTTCTTGTCTCAGTGCTCACACTCTGAGAATATGCCTAATTGTGCTACTGTTGCTAGCGGTAACCCTGGCGGACCCATAACCAGCAAAACGGCTGGGAATCTTGCTACATTAGAAATACATATTAGGTGCTTCACTTTTGTGTTTATTTGCATATTTGGGAGTATTCATGCGTATGCATACACATGCGTAAAAATTCTTCTATCTTTTTTTAAAAACAAGAGAAGGCGTATGTGCATATTTGTGCATATATACGCATGTGTGTGTAACAGTACTGGCTGGCAAAGTCTAATTTTGTATTTATTTTTTTTCTAGGTCGCTAGCCTGTGAGAGTCTACGGAGCGAGCGCGCGCCGCCGAAGGAGCGCTCCCGCTCGGTCACGGACCCCCCCGCGTGTGTGCCCGGCGGACCCGATGTCCGCCGGGCACCCGCGATTGTCCGTTACACTGGGAGAAAGGTAGGCGGCTAATATAAACAAAGCAGCCTGTCATTCTCCCCTGTGTAAGAATGGAGATCATACGGTTCTACTATGTAGGACCGTTGATCACTGTTCTTACACATCAAGCCACAGCCAATTACAGTAAGAAACATGCCCCTAAGGACACACATAACCCCTCCCTCTCAAAAAAGTTAACCCCTTCACTGCCAGTGTCATTTTTACAGTAACAGTGCATATGTATAGCACTGATTACTGTAGTAATGTCACTGATAACCCCAAAAGTGTCAAAAATATCAGTCAAGGGTCCGATCTGTCCGCCGCAATGTCGCAGTCCCGCAAAAAAAATTGCAGATCGCCGCCATTACTCGTTAAAAAAAACAACAAAAATGACAAAAATCTTTCCCTTAGTTAGTAAACGCGATAACTTTTGCGCAAACCAATCAAAATACGCCTTTTGCTATTTTTTTTTACCAAACATATGTAGCATAAAACAAATTGGCCTAAAATGTTAAAAAATTTTGATTTTTAAATTTTTTTGGGGGGGAATTTCATATAAAAACATGTGAAAAATATTGTTATTTTTGCAAATTGACACTCTTTTTTTGTTTATAGCGCATGATCAAAAAATCGCACAGGTGATCAAATACCACCAAAAGAAAGCTCTGTTTGTGGGAAAAAAAGGATGTCAAATTCGTTTAGGTACAGCGTCACACGACTGCGCAATTGTCCGTTAAAATCACGCAGTGCCGAATCGCAAAATAGGCCCTGGTCAGGAAGGGGGTAAAATCTTTCGGGGCTTAAGTGGTTAAAATTGCATTTCCACTGACTTACAGAGGAACAGAAGAAGTTGAAATAAATGTAAAATATGACAGATGGTGATGGTTGGCCAAAGCACCATTTATTACAAATGATCACTGCTGTTTCATACTATCCAGTACAAAATTCAAACGTTCCAAGTCCTTGATTCGTAAACGCATGGCAGATGAAAGACGCAGACAGCCCTTGGGAAAGTTATCACCTAGTTGGCTTATTAAGGGAAAACATGTTGTTTATTTTCAGGTATTTTGATACATTAAGGCCTAGAGTGATTTTTTTGTTGTTGTTGTTCTTTTTAGTGGTATATATTAATTACTAGATGGTCGGTTGTCTTTACCTTTAGTCTGTGCACAGTACAGTTCATGGACTCAGCGTAATATAACAATAGAACGAGTACGTAGTACACAAACATAAGAGGGGTTAAGTGAGAGAATGAAATATTTCCTCTCATTACATCCTCGTTATCTGTGTATAAATCCCTCATAATCCATAGCTGGGATGCAGGCCTCGGAGCCCTCTTGCAAGCATTGAGCTCCTGTGTGTAAGCTGGCAGTCTGCCTATGATGTCTGGGATTTTCGTAGGGCCGGCAGAGCTTCCACTTTGAAGTCCAGATCTGGGGCCCGGGGAACATTTGCAGAAGTAATCCATTCATTGAGTACAGACGAATGTGATATGGTATGAGAATTCCTCTCATTGGCGTAAGCAAAAAGAGAGACCTAATTGGTTTGCAAATGGAACTGAATTGCCTGTTCCTAGGTGCTTTTACTGTAATGTAGAAATTTCCTATATTGCTCATAGTCAAAGGGTATATCCAGGCATCACCTAAATTTAACTCCAAACATCCCTCTGCTCCTCTGGAGTAAATCCCAATATTATTTTATTTTATTTTACCCTGCAGCAAGAAGCAGCTTTTGTTACTCCCTGTGATATCATGACAAAGCTTGTAAATGGCTGCAAGGGCAGCTGCTGGGGGCTCAGTTCCTATTGTGATAGTCACACCCCCAGAACTACATCTTCAAAGAGTATTTTCTCTACACACAGTGTGTATGGGCAGGCTCTTGGAGTCAAGGCAGCAGCATTGTTTTGCAGGGAAATAAACCAATTAATTGTATGCATGTGGAGTCAGTGTGATAATGATGGTAGAGGAGAGGTTGGTTCTGTAGTCCAGCTGGCAGGACTGACAATCCTGGTCGAGCATACATTCATACAAAGGAACAGAAGCTGATTTACGAAAAAGGTAATAAATTATGTGAAAAGCAAATTCCTGTTCATTTTTAATACCCAGTCATGTGCAGGTGAAGTAAGTAAATAAAAATTAGCTTTTTACATTGGATAAAAAGATAAAAGACGTGAATATTCACACTAAGACTGGCCATGCATGTTCAATGTTCTTGCACAATTTTCCTTTAGATTCACCTTAACTACTTGAGCTTCAGAAGGTTTTACCCCCTTCTTGACCAGGCCATTTTTTGTAAGACGACAGTGCGTTACTTTAACTGATAATTGCGCGGTTGTGTGACACCTCAAATAAAATTTGTGTCCTTTTTTCCCCACAAATAGACCTTTTTTTTTTTAAATTGTCATTGAATCACCTTTGTGGTTTTTATTTTTTGCGCTATAAACAAAAAAAAACAACAATTTTGAAAAAAAAACAATATTTTTCACTTTCTGCTATAAAATATACCCCGAAATTCTTTTAAAAAAATCCCGGCAGGAGTAGTGATTGTCGTTTGATCTAAACCAGGGGACATTTTTTTTTTTTAATACATAAGAACTGTTTGTTGTGCTTTTATTTACCTTTTACACTTTTTTAGTGAATGAGTAGCAGTATTATACTCTATACCCCATACTTATTCACATAGGGAGGGCCAGTATCCGGGGGCCCCCTTTATGGGGCTTCCAGATTCCAATAAACCCCCACTCACAGACCCCTATAACCACTGGCCAGGGTTGTGGGGAAGAGGCCCTTGCCTCCATCAACATGGGGACAAGGTGCTTTGGGATGGGGGGGCAGAGCCCCCCCCCCGCTCCAAAGCACCCCCTTATGTTGAGGGCCTGTGGCCTAGTATGGTTCAGGAGGGGGGGGGCTGTCTCTCGTCCCCCCTTTCCTAACCTGCCAGGCTGCATGCTCAGATAAGGGCCTGGTATGGATTTTGAGGGAACCCCATGCTGTTTTTTTATTTTGATGTTGGGTTACCCTTAAAATAAATTCTAGACCCGAAGGGCCTGGTATGAATTGGGGAGGACCCCACACAGTTTTTTTCCACATTTTTTATTACGGGCATTCTTTTGTTTACATTTCAGCTGTCAATGTGGAGGTCCGCTGACAGCTGATGAGTCATTGGCTGTTAATTATGCAGCAGCCGGCTTCCCGGCCCGCTTCTTATCAACCAGCTATTCTTCACACAGAATTCAAATTGGATCAACGAAATGAAATTAGTAACATACCGAATCAATCCGAAATGAAACAAAACAATTTCTTTCAGTTCTGGACATGTCTACTCATCACCCGACAATTAAGCTAAGTGGGCAGACCAGAAAAACGCCAGGGGCATGGCTTCTGGCAGAGACTCATGGGCTGAGGCCATTTTCAGGTTTATACTAGGCTGGCTGGTTGGGAGTGTCTCTCTAACTTTTTTTTTTATCAAGAAAAATATATTATTTATTGAGTATAAACATTACACTGTATAAATAACAGCAACAGTAGACATAACCATGTACAGAACCAGTGTTCGGAAAAAATACAAAAGTATATGGATATAACAGCACAATAAAGGAAAACGTCATCCATAAAATATCGCACACAGGTGTATAGTGCATCAAAGTAAACAATCCTGAGAATGTGCATATGTGCATAAGATAGGTATAAACAGAAACATTCAGTTGTTCCCACATATTATTAACATGACCATGCACATCCAGCGGTACAGCACATACCTCTGTATATTGGCAAAAACCCACCTGTAGTACTAAGTGCAAAGGAAAAGGGAAGGGAAATAACAGTGACAGAAAACTTAAAAGGAAAAGGAGAAGGGGGGGGGGGAAGGAAAAAATGGCAAGACACTGCATGCTAGGCCGTCTCAAGGAATGTCACCTTATCCCATGAGCAGCCGATCCATAACTAGCTGAGATGGAGCCAAGGCTGGATCATCCAGCCAAGGCTGCCACAATGAAGCAAATTTCATGTGAGCCTTTCGATGCTGGTACATCAGCTTTTCTCTAATCAAAGAGGCATTGACCTGAGTTATCCATTGGCTCCTGCTCGGTATCCTGGAGGAGATCCAAAATCTAGCAATTAATTTGCGGGCAATGTATAACAATCTTAACATGGCAACGTGAGCATTCGGGGTCAGAGTGTCCACCTCCAGAGCACCAAGCAAACAGACCACAGGATCCCTTAGCAGCTAAACATTGTATACTCTAGAGATCGTGTCGATCACCTCCCCCCAGTAGCGAAATAGCTTGGGACATCTCCACAACATGTGTATAAGTGTACCCTGGTCCCGTTCACATTTGGGGCACAAAGGGGTAGATCTGCGTCCCCAACGGAACAGCTGTACCGGTGTTCTGTATGCACTGTGAAACAGAAATAAGTGAGATATCTTATGGGAAGCCGACACCGATACCATAGGGATCGAGGAGAGGCACAGATCCCACGTCTCCCCATCTATGGGTCCAAGATCCCCCTCCCATCCCGTACGATCCGGGAGGGAAGCGGGGTCCTGCAAGGATCCCAAGAGAAGTGCATACACCTGTGATATCATACCCTTTTTGTCCGAAACTTGAAATACCTCACCCATCAGACGGTGAGTGTCGGGTAGCAAGGGAGACAACCCTGCCTGGGCCGTAATTTTGTGACGTAATTGTAGGTAGCGAAAGAAACAGTGCCTAGGAACATCAAACTCCCTCTGCATATCTTGAAAGGATTTTAGTACCCCGGCTCGGAACAATTGTGCCATAAAATATACACCATGGGCCTCCCACACCTCAGCGCCTTCTAAACGGAACAGTTCTGAAAAATTGCGGTTATACCAAATCGGAGTCTGAGGAAGATAACCCTGGATCTTCAACATCCCCTTGACACAGCGCCATACAATGCGAATCAAGGTGTGTGTCGGTAACTTTGTTACCATATTGGAGAACCCCACTTCCAGATGGACAAGTACAGGGTGAGGAGAGTCAGGAGGGGCCAAAAGGGACCCGATAGGATCTAAGGGATCCAAAAGACCCCAGCCCCCCATATGCTGAACCTGGGAGGCCAGGAAATATACTCTGGGGTTAGGAACTGCCAACCCACCACTATCCTTGCCCATCTGAAGAGTAGTAAGCTTAATCCTAGCCACCTTTTTGCACCAGATCAATTCTCGAAACTGGGATTCTATTAGAGCTGCACGATTCTGGCCAAAATGAGAATCACGATTTTTTAGCTTGGAATAAAGATCACGATTCTCTCACGATTCTCTGTGTAACAAAAAAAAATTGGGATAACTTTACTGTTACGTTTTTTTTTTTTATTCATTAAAGTTTATTAATTGCGTTTGAAAGACTGCTGCGCAAATACAGTGTGACATAAAATATTACAACAATCGCCATTTTATTCTGTAGGGTCTCTGCTAAAAAAATATATAAAATGTTTGGGGGTTCTAAGTACTTTTCTAGCAAAAAAAATGATTTTAACTTGCAAGCAACAAATGTCAGAAAAAGGTCTAGTCTTTAAGAGGTTAAACTTCCTTTCTCCCTGGCAGAGGGAGGGAAAAGATACAATGTAATAATTTTTGTTTATAGTTACTGGGAGACTTATGCTGATAGGCGTTTGCGGGAGGAAAGATACAATGTAATCATTTTGTTTATAGTTACTGGGAGTTTTCCACAGCTGTTTTCTCTGCTCCCTCAGCTATGCAAAGAATCGAGAATATGTCAGGTTTAGATCGTCAGGGGGGGTGAATCGAGATCGCGATTTTCATACGATTAATCGTGCAGCTCTAGATTCTATCCTATAAAACCATTTCCGGGGTATCCAAATCGGAGAGTTATGCAAGACATAAAGAAGTTGAGGAGCCCACACCATCTTAATCAGATTCACTCGCCCAGCCACCGACAAGGGGAGTTTGCACCAACTCGTGCACTCGAGGTATGAGGTTCAATGTGATATATTGGGCAGGATCAGGAGACACATGGATCCCCAAATATTTGAAGGAGTCAACCACTCGCACTGTGGATGCACAGTCAGGAAGAGGCTGAGTTACGGGATCAAGGGGCATCAAAACCGATTTATCCCAATTTATGGAAAATCCCGACAGGGACCCAAAATTGTTAATAAGGGATATTACCGCCCGTAAGGATTTCCCCGTATCACCTAGGTAGAGCAGTGTATCATCCGCATAGAGTGAGATAACGTTTGCATGTGAGCCCCTTCGGAACCCCACTATGTCAGGGGAGGACCGAATCCGCGCTGCTAAGGGCTCCAGTGCCATGGCAAACAGCAATGGAGATAGCGGGCAGCCTTGTCTGGTCCCCCTGTGAAGACAGAAGGGCTGAGAAAGTTCCCGGTTCACTCTCAGTCTGGCCCTGGGGGCAGCATACAGTACCCGCACCCAGTTTTAAAAAGTTCTCTCTTACACCAAAGTGTTTGAGACCCTCCCAGCGGTACACCCATTCAATACTCTTGAATGCCTTAGCGGCATCAAGCGAAAAGACTCCCCGGTTCCCAGGATTGTCCACCGGGATCTGAAGGTTCAGAAACAGTCGGCGGAGATTAAGTGCTGTCGATCTGGTCGGGATAAACTCCGATTGATCCCTATGGACAATCCCCTGGACAACAGAGGACAGCCTAGTGGCTAGTATCTTATCTATTTTAACATCCATTGTGAGTAGAGATATGGGCCTGTAGGAATCCGCCAACAGCGGGTCCTTGTCAGGCTTCAGCAGTAAAACAACATGGCTTCGGACATAGAGGCAGGAAGGCAGCCAGTCTGAAAGGCTTCATTATATACTCGCAGTAGCATAGGTACCAACTGAGCAGCGTAACGACTGTAAACCTCCGACGGGATACCATCCGCCCCCGGAGATTTACCAGGCTTAGCAGATTTTAAGGCCGCATAGATTTCGTCCTCTGTAAGGGGAGCCCGAAGCACAGCCCCGTCCGAGGCAGATAGAGAAGGCAAATCGCAGGATGCTAAAAAATCAGCAATTTCTCGGGATTTAGCCGAAATTTTAGAGGAGTAAAGATCTGTATAAAACTCCCCGAGCACTCTCCCTATGTCGGCCGTGGCGTGCCAGAGCACCCCCTGAGGATCCTTAATCGCGGGTATAAAGGCAGCAGGCTGCTGCGAGCAGACCAGCATGGCCAACATATGACCCGTGTTTTCTCCCTCCTCGAAATACCTCTGCTGCAAGAAGAAGCGTTTTGAATCGAGACCGATTTGGCCATGGCAGCCAGCCATGCCCTCTGAGTATCCTCTGATGGGTCCCCGACATAAGTTTCCTCCGCCCTAGTTACTGCGTCTAGCACAGTAGTTTCCCATTTCTCGGTGTCTGATTTAATGCTGTTAACTGTACATATGAACTGACCCCTCATAAACGCCTTAGCCGCATCCCACACCACCCCTACTTCTGCGGAGTCTAAATTATCAGCAAGAAAGCGTGTCAGCTTGGGTGGTAGGGGATCAGGACTAGGAAAGAGCGCCAGCCAGAACGCATTGAGCTTCCAAACTGACTTTCCCCTGTTATCTAAGAGGGACAGACGGACCCAAAATGGGGAATGATCGGACACCAACCGAGGTGCATAATCCGCCGCAACCACTAGAGGCAGCAGCGAACCATTACCCAGCCCCATATCAATTCTAGACAATCTCGAGTGAGACGCCGAGAAGCACAAGAACTTTCGTACATCAGGGTGGCCCATCCTCCAGACATCTGTCAGTCCGAGTTCACCCACCAACCGAGCAAGAGGCGTAGCCCCCCCCCCCCCCCGGCTGGCATAGGTCCACCGGAGTGAGAGGAAACCCTATCCCAGGCAGTATCATGTACAGCATTGTAGTCCCCCAGCATCAGCAGGGGCACATCAGGAAGTTGTGCAATATGTGGAACAATATGTTTAAGCACCCCTGCAGAATATGGAGGAGGCACATAAACCGCCACAATTATACACCTCAGGCTTGCTATCTGACAGGATAAAACAACAAACCGGCCATCAGGGTCAATCACTGACTTTGAGCACATAAACCGTACCCCCTTCTTAATCAAAATACACAGCCCTCTCGAATAAGTGGAGTAAACAGAATGGAACTGGTGACTAAATACACTAGGAGCGAAACTCTGGGTAGTGGAAGGAGACATATGGGTCTCCTGCAGGCAAACCACGTCTGCCTGCAGGCGTTTGATGGTGCGGAGCACCACTGTTCTCTTGACCGGGTTGCTGAGGCCCCGCACATTCCAGGACATTACACAGACACTATCAGCCATAATTGGAGTGCAGACATACATGGTGTGTCAGGCATCCCGGCCAGAGAGGCAACACAGGGCACCCAGACAGAGTGGTCCCACTACACCCCATCAGCACATCACAGCCATATGAAGACAGTAACAGGTGCGGCTGCCCAGCCCACAGAGGACCGGTGTAACCCCAGCACAGAAAGCATTCAATAGGAGCAGCCTCAATACAGGAAATCATAAATGCAGTAAAGCAATAGAGAGCATGCAGGAAAAATAAAAACTGAATGAGAGTCCAGGACCACAAAAAATGAAAAAAAGGGAGGGAAAAAAGGGAATACACGTCTGCCACGTGTGGGAAAAGGGACACGTCAATGGGGTATGTCCAGTTAGGACCAAGGGGGGAAAACCAGAGAGGGACCACAGATGCCATTGCAGTCTCCTCCAAGTTAGTAACCATGTGAGGGGTGGCAGCCATCAGTGCAGCATAAGAGCTCCCGCCAAAACAGGAAAAGTGCGTGTAACCTCAAGGGCCAGATACTGACAGGATAACAGGAAAGATCCATTACCGGCCAAGCAGAGTTCAAAAGTTCCAAAGAACAGGAGCAATCCTCAAGGGTCTTCTCGCCTAGGGGAGGCAGCCGCCCTCAAGGCCCCACCATTCCCATCCAGCCATTGAGCAGCAGCAGAAGGCTTGTCAAAGAACAGCACCTCATCCCAGGCCACTACCCAGAGCTTGGAAGGGTACAGCATAGCGTATAGAACATTCAAGTCCCTCAATCTCCTCCTGGGGTTGGAGATGACTGCTTCTGGGCCTGGTCTACATCTGCAGCCTCCCAATCAGCTATCTGGCGGGAGAGATCCCCCAGTGGTACAGTGTCATCCGTATCAGAATGTGACCCCGGTGAGCCAGATCGCTGGTCCCCAGACTGTAATTGGGGGTCCCAGGCAGCAGGCTTAGCAAACAGTTTTTGTGCAGCCTCCAGATAAGTGGCCTTCTGTGCTGTGCGCTGCGGGGCGCCGCCATCTTGGATCGGGCCGGCCTGTGCAGATTTCCCATCTTTACCCCTTTTAGACATCTTGGAAAGAAGATGGGGCACTCACCGGGTGATCGCGGCACTCCAGGGGGCACAGGGCACCGGTGGATTGCAGAAATCGAAGCAGGAGATGAAGTTACACAGGATAATGGTAAGGATCAGCAGCGGAGCTCGCAGAATGCACGTCCTCTCACATCCGCAGTTAGGCCATGCCCTCTCTAACTTTACATATGCATCGCTTGGGATGAGCTTGTTCAGCAGCCTACACCCGCTTTATCTGATGACTGAAGGAGTTGTTCCCCTGAGTCGTGTTTCAAGTTGAGCACTTAGGTTACAATGTTAGCTTTCCCAGCTATCTTTTGTGAACTACAAAACACTTCCTCCCTATGTAATGGAAATTTCGAGAAAGGTTCTTGTCCAAATCTGGAGAGTTGCCATAGGTGACAACTTTGCATCCCCAAAAATATAGTGAAGTGAGTAAGCATTGTCATTCTCGGACAGGTAGTGGCTTACTGGCAGAACCACAAGTCAAAATACACCTGAAAAAGGAAAATAATACAGTGAACATAGCTGAGAACTGGTAAGCTTTAATATATTACATTTTTGTTTTTAGGTTTAGTGGCCAATATGAAGCATTACATTGCACACTTTAAGTGGCCAATATAAAGCAGTACAAAATACAACCTGCATTAATCAATGCATTTTGCCTGTGCAGATTTTTGATTGGTTACTAAGGGTAATTGGACTCTGAGTATTGTTCTTTACCTTATTAAATAAAGCCTGAAAACGTGTCCTCTATTGCAGGCTTCTGCGAAAGCTAGCAGGAACAGGTCTCTGTTCATCATGACACATCCGCTATACTCTTGCGTACCGTCTTTCACTTTTATTTGGATCCCCACGGGAGAACATGATCTTAAAAATCAGATCAATCAGAATTACAGATCACCGCAGTACTGACAGTGAACTCCCTTATTCTGGGATGGCATTTAACAACTAATTAGGGAATACTTTGTTACTGTCTGACTATTACCAATCAATATGTCTCACGTCAGCCTCCTCTCTCCCTCTCCCTCTGTTCTTCGTTCCGCTGTTTCTTTCATCTGCCTGGGTGTAGATGAGCTCCTGCCTCTCTCTCTCTGTGCTGTGTCTTTTCCTATTCTTCTCACACAGTCAGATGTCAAGTCTCACTCATTCAGAGTAATACTCATTCCTCTTATCCCTGACACTCTTATTCTGGATCACGGTAATCTCAAAATCCACTTTTGTGCCTTCTCTGGGACTGGGACCCTTGCTCTGTAGTCCCATCACTGCCTGACCGTCACTCTCTGAAGCATCGCTGTCAGAGTGCCATCAGTCAGAGGGCAATTAGAGACTATTGTATTATTCAACAATGTGTCTAAAAGAATCTATGGTATGTAAGTATATATAAAAGCTATTTTTAAGGGTATATATGCTCTCTCTCTCTCTCTCTCTCTATATATATATATATATATATATATATATATATATATATATATATATACAGTATCTCACAAAAGTGAGTACACCCCTCACATTTTTGTAAATATTTTATTATATCTTTTCATGTGACAACACTGAAGAAATTACACTTTGCTACAATGTAAAGTAGTGAGTGTACAGCTTGTATAACAGTGTAAATTTGCTGTCCCCTCAAAATAACTCAACACACAGCCATTAATGTCTAAACCGCTGGTTTAGGCAGAAAGTGAACATGTTGTCCTTGAAGTCGATGTATTAAATGGTATTGACAAGGTCAAAAATCAAATGGCTTGAAAGCCTCGCATTGTATCAACCACTGGGATCTCTCCCAAAAGGTGGCGGCTAGATGGTACAAAACCCCAACCCAGTTGGCAAAGTATATTCCATCGTACTCCCCACTCTGCTGGAGAAACTGTGGTCAGCCGGCCGGCCAACCTCCACAACGTCCTATGGTCCTGCATTAGCCTAAACAGCTACTGGAACAAAATATTTCAAATCATAGCTGATATCACTGGCTTCCTAAATCCTCCCGACCCAGCCTTAGCTATCCTCCACATAAACGTAACCAACTATCCCCCTCCATACAGGACGATTGTGATACACATACTTCTCGTGGCCAAGCTAGTTATAGCCAGGCATTGGAAGGACAATGACTCTCCCAACCCCTCTGAAGTTGTTGCACAAGTTAACCTAAATTATCGATACGAAAGACTACTTGCAGCCAGAACTCAACTTTCACTTACCTCGTTTAACAAGCAGTATACTCTTGAAGCAATGTTTTTCCGACTGTTGATAATTCTTGGTACACTCTTGCATTATCGCATATAAATTTAAATACGATATGTGTCACACAGATGTCTACTCTGTTATTGTTCTTGTTATCGCTACTTCATTTTACACTGTAAGAATGTTTGTATGTATTTTCTCTTTGAAATCAATAAAAAATGTATTTTAATATATTTTTGTATAAAATTGAATAAAACTTACTGCACCATGAGAATCTCTCCCTGAATTGTTTGAGATACTGTGGATTGATGTCCCATTGAGCCATACACATAAGAGATTTTGGCTAGAAATACCCCTGCACCTTCACCTAGGAAGAGGTGGTCGCCCCTAAAGAAAAGGAGTTCTATGAGCACTACAAGTCCCCAGAGGCCTAAGTGCTTCTGGAAAGTGGCCACCAATCATTGGGTGGAGGATCAGTTACCCCACATCATCACGGAATCTCACCAAGTAAAGAAGCACAGCACAGGCACAAGATTTGTCATCACACTACGTGTTAATTTATGGACACTCTTCTTATTCTTGTGTTAATACCCACTTAATATTTATTTAATTAATAATTTGCACTTAATAATTTTTGGTGGCTCGACATAGGAATTTGTACGTATTTATTCATCATATATTTTATCACCTTATTATTTGTGCATTGCACTGAGCACTATATGTTGTAGTCTTTGTTCATATATCTCAGTATTTCATCTTTTATACTCATTTTCCACCGGATGATTATGACATATTTGCACATTATTGTCCCACGTTAATTTATGGTCTCTTAGTGCACGTTATTTATCAGAGTTTATTGCTGTCACTTACTCTGTGTAGCACTGGTACATTTTTTATTGTATCCTCAGTATATATTTATTATAGGTTTATCCTCACACTGTCTCACATCACAGTTGGTGTTATTTACAATTGTTATTGAATCTAGTGCTGGTTTGCTGTATTTTATATTTTGTTGGTCTATTTATGCCCAAGGTATAGTGGCAGCGCCTCATATATACCCACTTCTGCTCATTTAAGTACATTCACTTAAATTGTAGGCAGCTCCACACCACATAATACCATAGTTATAAGGGAGGCGCTGGTACTCTTTACACTATTTCATACTATCGTTAACAAACAAGAATATTGCATTTTAACCACTGTTAATTTTGAGGTCAAATTTCGATTTGGTTTTAGTCATAGAGGGGGAGGGAACTGGTGCACACAGAAACTGGTGCAGCTGTGGCTAGTAACCAATCAGCTTCTAATTTTGGCTTGTTTAATTGAGCTTTGACAATAAAACCTAGAAGCTGATTGGTTGCAGGGGGGACTGACCATTAGGGCACTCGGGCACTGCCCGAGGGCCCCATGAGAGGCTCCTGGTACCTCCGTCCCAAGGAACCCAAGGAACCTTTGATAATGCCAGAGCCCAGTGCCAGAACAAGTTCCAGCAAGTTCTGAGCTTTAGAAACTGGCCTGACAGGGGCACGCTAGCGTGGGCACTCAGGGGACCTTCCCCGCATTTCTTGCAGGGTGCTTGGGCTCCCTCACGCAGTCATCTTCCCTCTGTAGCAGCCGACACTGGCATCTCTCCCCAATAAGCCTACACACCACACAGAAAGAGCTCATTAAGGATCCTCTTTCTCGGCTCAAATATATACAGACAGGAGGAGGAGGAGCCGGGGAGGAGGGTCATTAACTGGTTATCTGAGGTCTGTGTATAGTCTATGGATAGGGGAGGGGGACACAGTAACCAAAAGGTAACAAGGATGCATTCCAGGACCCCCCTCTCTGCTCTCATCTCAGGACACCCTCTCTGCTCTTATCCCAGGACCCCCTCTCTGCTCTCATCCCAGAACCCACTCTCTGTCCTCCTTCCAAGGACCCCTCTCTGCTCTCATCCCAGAACCTCTTCTCTGTCTTCATCCCAGGGGCCCCTCTGTGCTCTCATCCTAGAACCCTTTTTCTGTCCTTGTCCCAGGGCCCCCTCTCTGTCCTCATCCCAGGATCCCCTCTCTGTTCTCATCCCAGGACCCCTTCTCTGCTCTAATCCCAGAACCCCCTCTCTATCCTCATACCAGGGCCTCCTCTCTGCCCTCATCCCATGGCCCCCTCTCTGCTCTCATCCCAGGGGCCCCTCTCTGCTCTCGTCCCAGGGGCCCCTCTCTGCTCTCATACCAGGACCCCCTCTCTGCTCTCATCTCAGGACCCTCTCTCTGCTCTCATCTCAGGACCCCCTCTCTGCTCTCATCCCAGGACATCCTCTCTGCTCTCATCTCAGGACATCCTCTCTGCTCTTATCCCAGGACACCCTCTCTGCTCTTATCCCAGGACCCCCTCTCTGCTCTCATCCCTGGACACCCTCTCTGCTCTTATCCCAGGACCCCCTCTCTGCTCTCATCCCAGGACATCCTCTCTGCTCTCATCTCAGGACATCCTCTCTGCTCTCATCCCAGGACACCCTCTCTGCTCTTATCCCAGGACCCCCTCTCTGCTCTCATCCCTGGACACCCTCTCTGCTCTTATCCCAGGACCCCCTCTCTACTCTCATCTCAGGTGCCCCTTTCATCTCAGGACCCTCTCTCTGCTCTTATCCCAGGACACCCTCTCTGCTGTCATCCCAGGACTCCCTCTCTGCTCTCATCCCAGGACACCCTCTCTACTCTTATCTCAGTGGCCCCTCTCATCTCAGGACCCTCTCTGCTCTTATCCCAGGACCCCCTCTCTGCTCTTATCCCAG
Organism: Pelophylax lessonae; assembly: GCF_965119305.1. Lineage (NCBI taxonomy): Eukaryota > Metazoa > Chordata > Amphibia > Anura > Ranidae > Pelophylax > Pelophylax lessonae. The sequence goes on from NC_138771.1 coordinate 441,456,596, forward strand.
GACCCCCTCTCTGCTCTGATTCTAGGACCTCCTCTCTGCTCTCATCCCAGGACCCCTCTCTACTCTCATACCAGGCACCCCTCTCATCTCAGGACCCTCTCTCTGCTCTTATCCCAGGACCCCCTCTCTTCTCCTATCTCAGGACTCCCTCTCTGCTTTCATCCCAGAACACCCTTTCTGTCCTCATCCCAGGGGTGGGTTGGTGTGCAGAGGGACACAGGGGGGTCCCATGATCTCCTATTTCCCGGGGGCCCCATGGGTTGTCAGGCTGCCCCTGATTGGTTGCTATGCACAGTGTACCAGTTTTAGTAAATCTCCCTCAGTTTTTGACTAAAATACAGTTTTAGTCTTATTTTAGTCATTTGAATTGAAACTGAATTGTATTTTTATTTAGTTTTCGTCACTGAAAACATGCAGCTGATTAAAGCTCTGACGAAAATATTTTCATCAACTAAATTAACACTGGTTTAGGTTTTTCTTCAAAAATAACAGATCTGAAGTAAACATGTCAGTACTGTAACTTTCTGTTTGTTTTAAAACAAGCACTTGTTTGTAACTAGGGTTGAGCGGACACCTAGATGTCCGTGTTCGACGGGTTCGGCCGAACTTTAAAAAAAAGTCCGGGTCCGTGTCCCGGACTTTTACCGAACTTTTCCCGGACACCGAACCCCATTGAAGTCAATGGGGACCCGAACTTTAAGGCACTAAAATGGCTCTAAAACACCAAAGGAAAGGGCTAGAGTGCTGCAAATGGCAGCAAAACGTAATTAAGAGCATGGCAAGTGCTCTGCAAACAAATGTGGATAGGGAAATAACTTAAAACAACAAAAAAAAACAGAAAAATAAAACAATGTTCTTCTTCATCTCTGAAGGACGAGGCCCATATGGAGTAGGAGGGAGGTTGAGGTGGTGGTGGATGTGGCGGTGACATAGGCGTGCGCACAGGGTGTGCTGGGTGTGCCTGGGCACACCCTAATCACCTAGGGCACATAGCATTGCCAGTGAGGAGATGGGAAAGATCTCCCTGGGACCTGCTCTGCTCTATTTCTCCTTGCCTACAGGTACATGGCCCCGATACATTACTCTCCCTGCTGGCAAACACATGCATGTGTATTTCAACTTTGGGGTGCACACCTTAATGCAATAGGCTGCGCACACCTATGGGCGGTGTAGGTGGAAGCGGCGGTGGAGGAGGACCAGGGCCGGATTAACAGCATCATGGGCTTGGTGCTGAGGATTTTGAAGGGCCTTAAGGGCCGTGCCTTGCCATGCACCCAGAGGAGGAAGGGTGCAGCCATGCATGCCTAATTCAACATGGGATGCTGTCTCTGAAGCCCATAAACACATCCATGCATCGCCAACTGTCCCTCCTTGTCCGGCCTTCACGCTGTGTGGGGAGGTTCTGAGGGTGCTGCCTGGGGAAGCGAGCATAGAAGCCAGACTTCTGTGTTTACAAGTGACAGAAGAGCGGTAACAGTGAATATGGCCAACCCGGGGCCTATATAAAAGGTAGGGGCCTGGAGCTGCAGCTCCAATAGCCCCTACATTAATCTGGCCCTGAGGAGGAGGACGAGGTAGCCAACACTGCTTCTTTTCAAAAATTTTAAATGAGGGTACACCCCAAAAGAGTGAGAAAGAGCAAAAATGGAACAATGGGTGGGTAAGGTCGGTATCCATTGCTATTCTGCATAAGGTACGGAAAAGTCCCGTGGGATCCATGCCTGGTTCATTTTAATGAACGTGAGCTTGTCCACATTGTCTCTGGACAGGCGGCTGCGCTTGTCTGTTATAACGCCCCCAGCCGTGCTAAATACCCGTTCAGATAATACACTGGCTGCAGGGCACGCCAGCACCTCCAAGGCGTAAAGGGCAAGCTCAGGCCATGTGCCCAATTTGGAGACCCAGAAGTTGAAGGGGGCAGACCCGTCATTCACTACATGTAGGCGTGTGCACACATACTGCTCCACCATGTTGGTAAAATGCTGCCTCCTGCTAAGACGTTCCATCTGAGCTGCTGGTGCTGCTGTTTGTTGTGGCGTGCTGACAAAGCTTTTCCACATTTCGGCCATGCTAACCCTGCCTTCTGAGGTGCTGGCGGTGCCCTGGTTGCGTTGGCGACCTCCTCCTCCTCCTCCTCTGCCTTGTGCTTCCACTGTGGCCCCGCTGTCAGATGGGAATGCCAGCAGCATGGCGTCTACCAGCGTGCGCTTGTACTCGCGCATCTTGCGATCGCGCTCCAGTGAGTGAATTAAGGACGGTACGTTGTCCTTGTAACGGGGATCCAGCAGCGTGGCCACCCAGTAATCAGCACAAGTTAGAATGTGGGCAACTCGGCGGTCGTTGTGGAGACACTGCAGCATGTAATCGCTCATGTGTGCCAGGCTGCCCAGAGGCAACGAAAGGCTGTCCTCTGTGGGAGGTGTATCGTCCGTGTCCTCTGTATCCCCCCAGCCACGCACCAGTGGTGGCCATGAGCTGGCCTGGGTGCCACCCTGCTGTGAACATGGTTCCATCTCCTCCTCCAGCTCCTCCTCCTCCTCATCCTCCTCATCCTCCAGAACTGTGCCCCTGCTGGACAATTGCGTCCCTGGCGTTTGCGTGTGCAGGAACCCACCCTCGGAGCCCCTTGCGAATGACTGCCCTGAAAGCCTTGGAAATGTTACCTCTTCATCCTCCTCCTCCTCCTCATCCTGTGCCACATCCTCTTCCATCATCGCCCGAATTGTTTTTTCAAGGAGGCATAGAAGTGGGATAGTTAAGCTGAGAACGGCGTCATTGCCACTGGCCATGTTGGTGGAGTACTCAAAACAGCGCAACAAGGCACACAGGTCTCGCATGGAGGCCCAGTTATTGGTGGTGAAGTGGTGCTGTTCCGCAGAGCGACTCACGCGTGCGTGCTGCAGCTGAAACTCCACTATGGCCTGCTGCTACTCGCACAGTCTTTCCAGCATGTGCAAGGTGGAGTTCCACCTTGTGGGCACGTCACATATGAGGCGGTGAGCGGGAAGGCCGAAGTTACGCTGCAGCGCTGCCAGGCGAGCAGCAGCAGGGTGAGAACGCCGAAAGTGCGCACAAACGGCCCGCACTTTCTGCAGCAGCTCTGACATATCGGGGTAGTTTTTAAGGAACCTCTGCACCACCAAATTCAGCACATGCGCCAGGCAAGGGATGTGCGTCAAACCGGCTAGGCCCAGAGCTGCTATGAGATTTCGCCCGTTATCGCACACCACCAGGCCGGGCTTGAGGCTCGCTGGCAGCAACCACTCATTTGTCTGCTGTTCCATGCTCCTCCACAACTCCTGCGCGGTGTGTGGTTTGTCCCCCAAACAGGCAAGTTGTAAAACTGCCTGCTGTCGTTTACCCCTGGCCGTGCTGAAGTTGGTGGTGAAGGTGTTACGCTGTCCGGATGAGGAGGCGGTAGAGGATGAGGAAGCGGAGTAGGAGGAGTTAGGAACAGGAGGCAAACTGAAGCGCCCTGCAATCCTCGGTGGTGGAAGGACATGCGCCAAATTGCTATCCGCCTCAGGCCCATCCGCCACTGCATTTACCCAGTGTGCCGTTAGGGAGATATAACGCCCCTGACCGTGCTTACTGGTCCACGTATCCGTAGTTAGGTGGACCTTGGCACAGATGGCGTTGCGCAGTGCACACCTGATATTTTCCCCCACTTGGTTGTGCAGGGAAGGGATGGCTTGCCTGGAAAAGTAGTGGCGGCTGGGCACGACGTACTGTGGGACAGCCACCGACATAAGGTTTTTAAAACTGTGCGTCTCCACCAGACGGAATGACAGCATTTCAAAGGCCAATAATTTTGAAATGCTGGCATTCAGGGCCAGGGATCGCGGGTGGGTAGGGGGGTACTTCCTCTTCCTCTCAAGTGTTTGGGAGATGGAAAGCTGAACGCTTCCACGGGACATTGTGGAGATGGTTGTTGGTGACCCAGGTGGTGGTGTTGCTGACAGATCGTCTGTTTGCGGGGTGGCAGGTGCCGGTATCACTACAGATGTGGCTGGAGCGGCCGAGACTGCAGCAGAAGAGGAAGCAGGATGAGCCAGAGACGTTTCTTGGTTTTGAAGGTGTGTACTCCACTGCAGCTCGTGCTTTGCACTTAGATGCCTGATCATGCAGGTTGTGCTCAGGTTGAGAAGGTTTATGCCTCGCTTCAAGCTCTGATTGCACAGGGTGCAAACCACTCGTGTCCTGTCATCAGCACATTTTCTAAAGAACTTCCACGCTAGAGAACTCCTTTGAGCTGACTTTGGTGCGCTCGTTCCCTTGCTGCGTTGGGCAGTAGCGGGCGTAGTGTCTAGGGCACGGCCGCTCCGCTTCTGCACCCTGCTCCCTCTTCTGCTGTGCTGGTGGCTCTGTGCGACCACCGCCTCTTCCTCCAAACTACTCAGGTCACCTGCATGACGTTCATTCCATGTGGGGTCGAGGACCTCATCGTCCTCCACATCATCTTCCACCCAGTCTTCACCCCTGCCCTCCTTGTCGGTCTCCACAATGCTGAACGCCGCAGCAGTTGGCACCTGCGTTTCGTCATCATCGGAGACGTGCTGCGATGATCCTTGCATGTACTCATCTTGAGAAATAAGTGGTTGGGCATCGCTGCACTCAATCTCTTCCACTTCTGGGGCAGGGCTAGGTGGATGGCCCTGGGAAACCCTGCTGACAGAGTCCTCAAAAAGAATAAGAGACTGCTGTATGGCTTGGGGCTCAGACTGCTGGCCTGATTTGCAAGGGGGTGAGGTGAAAGACGGTTGGACATTGGCTGCAGGTGCCAACTCTGACCTTTCTGCAGTAGACTGGGTGGGAGACAATGTGAAGGAACTGGAGGCACTGTCAGCAGCAAACCAATCTACTATCGCCTCAACTTGTTCTGGCCTCATCACTTCTAGGGGCGTTTGATGCCCTACCAAATACTGATGCAGGTTCTGTCGCCTACTCACACTTGAGGAAGGTGTTTCACTTGTGCGTGTAGCTGGCACAGATCGACCACGTCCTCTCCTTGCAACAGGAGCTCTACCAGCAGCACCACGACCCAGGCCACGGCCCTTATTTGACGGTCTCCTCATATTTCTGTAATTTAAGATATTGCCCTAGAAAGGTTTTTATTGAATAGCGGAATAGGAAATATGATCCAAAAAAGTGTATGTATCTCGCACGTACAAAACCACACTAGGCCCCAATTACTATTGTTTCTACCCCTAAAAGGATGGATGAGGAGTAGGAGGAGTATGGAACAGACAGCACCCTCAAATCTTCAGAAGTATGAGATGAACCCCAAAAACTTGGAAAGGTGGATCTCACACGTACCGACACAGACTATCCCGCAATTCAATTGATCCTCAAAGGTTTTTTTTGAATAGCGGAATAGGAAATATGATCAAAAAAAGTGTATGTATCTCGCACGTACACAACCACACTAGGCCCCAATTACTATTGTTTGTACCCCTAAAAGGATGGATGAGGAGTAGGAGGAGGAGTATGGAACAGGCAGCACCCTCAAATCTTCAGAAGTATGAGATGAACCCCAAAAACTTGGAAAGGTGGATCTCACACGTACCGACACAGACTATCCCGCAATTCAATTGATCCTCAAAGGTTTTTATTGAATAGCGGAATAGGAAATATGATCAAAAAAAGTGTATGTATCTCGCACGTACACAACCACACTAGGCCCCAATTACTATTGTTTGTACCCCTAAAAGGATGGTTGAGCAGTAGGAGCAGGAGTATGGAACAGGCAGCACCCTCAAATCTTCAGAAGTATGAGATGAACCCCAACAACTTGGAAAGGTGGATCTCACACGTACCGACACAGACTATCCCGCAATTCAATTGATCCTCAAAGGTTTTTATTGAATAGCGGAATAGGAAATATGATCAAAAAAAGTGTATGTATCTCGCACGTACACAACCACACTAGGCCCCAATTACTATTGTTTGTACCCCTAAAAGGATGGTTGAGCAGTAGGAGCAGGAGTATGGAACAGGCAGCACCCTCAAATCTTCAGAAGTATGAGATGAACCCCAACAACTTGGAAAGGTGGATCTCACACGTACCGACACAGACTATCTCGCAATTGAATTGATCCCCAAAGGTTTTAATTGAATAGCGGAATAGAAAATATGATCAAAAAGAAAGTGTATGTATCTCGCACGTACACCACCACACTAGGCCCCAACTACTATTGTTTGTACCCCTAAAAGGATGGTTGAGCAGTAGGAGGAGGAGTATGGAACAGGCAGCACCCTCAAATCTTCAGAAGTATGAGATGAACCCCAAAAACTTGGAAAGGTGGATCTCTCTCACACGTACCAACACAGACTATCCCCCAATTTAACTGATCCCCAAAGGTTTTTGATTAAATAGCGGAATAGAAAATATGATCCAAAAAAAGTGTATGTATATCACACGTACACAACCACACTAGGCCCCAATTACTATTGTTTGTACCCCTAAAAGGCTAGATGAGGAGTAGGGGGGGTATGGAACAGGCAGCACCCTCAAACCTTCAGAAGTATGAGATGAACCCCAACAACTTGGAAAGGTGGATCTCTCTCACACGTACCAACACAGACTATCCCCCAATTTAACTGATCCCCAAAGGTTTTTGATTAAATAGCGGAATAGAAAATATGATCCAAAAAAAGTGTATGTATATCACACGTACACAACCACACTAGGCCCCAATTACTATTGTTTGTACCCCTAAAAGGCTAGATGAGGAGTAGGGGGAGTATGGAACAGGCAGCACCCTCAAACCTTCAGAAGTATGAGATGAACCCCAACAACTTGGAAAGGTGGATCTCTCTCACACGTACCAACACAGACTATCCCCCAATTTAACTGATCCCCAAAGGTTTTTGATTAAATAGCGGAATAGAAAATATGATCCAAAAAAAGTGTATGTATATCACACGTACACAACCACACTAGGCCCCAATTACTATTGTTTGTACCCCTAAAAGGCTAGATGAGGAGTAGGGGGAGTATGGAACAGGCAGCACCCTCAAACCTTCAGAAGTATGAGATGAACCCCAACAACTTGGAAAGGTGGATCTCTCTCACACGTACCAACACAGACTATCCCCCAATTTAACTGATCCCCAAAGGTTTTTGATTAAATAGCGGAATAGAAAATATGATCCAAAAAAAGTGTATGTATATCACACGTACACAACCACACTAGGCCCCAATTACTATTGTTTGTACCCCTAAAAGGCTAGATGAGGAGTAGGGGGGGTATGGAACAGGCAGCACCCTCAAACCTTCAGAAGTATGAGATGAACCCCAACAACTTGGAAAGGTGGATCTCTCTCACACGTACCAACACAGACTATCCCCCAATTTAACTGATCCCCAAAGGTTTTTGATTAAATAGCGGAATAGAAAATATGATCCAAAAAAAGTGTATGTATATCACACGTACACAACCACACTAGGCCCCAATTACTATTGTTTGTACCCCTAAAAGGCTAGATGAGGAGTAGGGGGGGTATGGAACAGGCAGCACCCTCAAACCTTCAGAAGTATGAGATGAACCCCAACAACTTGGAAAGGTGGATCTCTCTCACACGTACCAACACAGACTATCCCCCAATTTAACTGATCCCCAAAGGTTTTTGATTAAATAGCGGAATAGAAAATATGATCCAAAAAAAGTGTATGTATATCACACGTACACAACCACACTAGGCCCCAATTACTATTGTTTGTACCCCTAAAAGGCTAGATGAGGAGTAGGGGGGGTATGGAACAGGCAGCACCCTCAAACCTTCAGAAGTATGAGATGAACCCCAACAACTTGGAAAGGTGGATCTCTCTCACACGTACCAACACAGACTATCCCCCAATTTAACTGATCCCCAAAGGTTTTTGATTAAATAGCGGAATAGAAAATATGATCCAAAAAAAGTGTATGTATATCACACGTACACAACCACACTAGGCCCCAATTACTATTGTTTGTACCCCTAAAAGGCTAGATGAGGAGTAGGGGGAGTATGGAACAGGCAGCACCCTCAAACCTTCAGAAGTATGAGATGAACCCCAACAACTTGGAAAGGTGGATCTCTCTCACACGTACCAACACAGACTATCCCCCAATTTAACTGATCCCCAAAGGTTTTTGATTAAATAGCGGAATAGAAAATATGATCCAAAAAAAGTGTATGTATATCACACGTACACAACCACACTGGGCCCCAATTACTATTGTTTGTACCCCTAAAAGGCTAGATGAGGAGTAGGGGGAGTATGGAACAGGCAGCACCCTCAAACCTTCAGAAGTATGAGATGAACCCCAACAACTTGGAAAGGTGGATCTCTCTCACACGTACCAACACAGACTATCCCCCAATTTAACTGATCCCCAAAGGTTTTTGATTAAATAGCGGAATAGAAAATATGATCCAAAAAAAGTGTATGTATATCACACGTACACAACCACACTGGGCCCCAATTACTATTGTTTGTACCCCTAAAAGGCTAGATGAGGAGTAGGGGGAGTATGGAACAGGCAGCACCCTCAAACCTTCAGAAGTATGAGATGAACCCCAACAACTTGGAAAGGTGGATCTCTCTCACACGTACCAACACAGACTATCCCCCAATTTAACTGATCCCCAAAGGTTTTTGATTAAATAGCGGAATAGAAAATATGATCCAAAAAAAGTGTATGTATATCACACGTACACAACCACACTAGGCCCCAATTACTATTGTTTGTACCCCTAAAAGGCTAGATGAGGAGTAGGGGGAGTATGGAACAGGCAACACCCTCAAACCTTCAGAAGTATGAGATGAACCCCAACAACTTGGAAAGGTGGATCTCTCTCACACGTACCAACACAGACTATCCCCCAATTTAACTGATCCCCAAAGGTTTTTGATTAAATAGCGGAATAGAAAATATGATCCAAAAAAAGTGTATGTATATCACATGTACACAACCACACTAGGCCCCAATTACTATTGTTTGTACCCCTAAAAGGCTAGATGAGGAGTAGGGGGGGTATGGAACAGGCAGCACCCTCAAACCTTCAGAAGTATGAGATGAACCCCAACAACTTGGAAAGGTGGATCTCTCTCACACGTACCAACACAGACTATCCCCCAATTTAACTGATCCCCAAAGGTTTTTGATTAAATAGCGGAATAGAAAATATGATCCAAAAAAAGTGTATGTATATCACACGTACACAACCACATTAGGCCCCAATTACTATTGTTTGTACCCCTAAAAGGCTAGATGAGGAGTAGGGGGGGTATGGAACAGGCAGCACCCTCAAACCTTCAGAAGTATGAGATGAACCCCAACAACTTGGAAAGGTGGATCTCTCTCACACGTACCAACACAGACTATCCCCCAATTTAACTGATCCCCAAAGGTTTTTGATTAAATAGCGGAATAGAAAATATGATCCAAAAAAAGTGTATGTATATCACACGTACACAACCACACTAGGCCCCAATTACTATTGTTTGTACCCCTAAAAGGCTAGATGAGGAGTAGGGTGGGTATGGAACAGGCAGCACCCTCAAACCTTCAGAAGTATGAGATGAACCCCAACAACTTGGAAAGGTGGATCTCTCTCACACGTACCAACACAGACTATCCCCCAATTTAACTGATCCCCAAAGGTTTTTGATTAAATAGCGGAATAGAAAATATGATCCAAAAAAAGTGTATGTATATCACACGTACACAACCACACTAGGCCCCAATTACTATTGTTTGTACCCCTAAAAGGCTAGATGAGGAGTAGGGGGAGTATGGAACAGGCAGCACCCTCAAACCTTCAGAAGTATGAGATGAACCCCAACAACTTGGAAAGGTGGATCTCTCTCACACGTACCAACACAGACTATCCCCCAATTTAACTGATCCCCAAAGGTTTTTGATTAAATAGCGGAATAGAAAATATGATCCAAAAAAAGTGTATGTATATCACACGTACACAACCACACTGGGCCCCAATTACTATTGTTTGTACCCCTAAAAGGCTAGATGAGGAGTAGGGGGAGTATGGAACAGGCAGCACCCTCAAACCTTCAGAAGTATGAGATGAACCCCAACAACTTGGAAAGGTGGATCTCTCTCACACGTACCAACACAGACTATCCCCCAATTTAACTGATCCCCAAAGGTTTTTGATTAAATAGCGGAATAGAAAATATGATCCAAAAAAAGTGTATGTATATCACACGTACACAACCACACTGGGCCCCAATTACTATTGTTTGTACCCCTAAAAGGCTAGATGAGGAGTAGGGGGAGTATGGAACAGGCAGCACCCTCAAACCTTCAGAAGTATGAGATGAACCCCAACAACTTGGAAAGGTGGATCTCTCTCACACGTACCAACACAGACTATCCCCCAATTTAACTGATCCCCAAAGGTTTTTGATTAAATAGCGGAATAGAAAATATGATCCAAAAAAAGTGTATGTATATCACACGTACACAACCACACTGGGCCCCAATTACTATTGTTTGTACCCCTAAAAGGCTAGATGAGGAGTAGGGGGAGTATGGAACAGGCAGCACCCTCAAACCTTCAGAAGTATGAGATGAACCCCAACAACTTGGAAAGGTGGATCTCTCTCACACGTACCAACACAGACTATCCCCCAATTTAACTGATCCCCAAAGGTTTTTGATTAAATAGCGGAATAGAAAATATGATCCAAAAAAAGTGTATGTATATCACACGTACACAACCACACTAGGCCCCAATTACTATTGTTTGTACCCCTAAAAGGCTAGATGAGGAGTAGGGGGAGTATGGAACAGGCAACACCCTCAAACCTTCAGAAGTATGAGATGAACCCCAACAACTTGGAAAGGTGGATCTCTCTCACACGTACCAACACAGACTATCCCCCAATTTAACTGATCCCCAAAGGTTTTTGATTAAATAGCGGAATAGAAAATATGATCCAAAAAAAGTGTATGTATATCACACGTACACAACCACACTAGGCCCCAATTACTATTGTTTGTACCCCTAAAAGGCTAGATGAGGAGTAGGGGGGGTATGGAACAGGCAGCACCCTCAAACCTTCAGAAGTATGAGATGAACCCCAACAACTTGGAAAGGTGGATCTCTCTCACACGTACCAACACAGACTATCCCCCAATTTAACTGATCCCCAAAGGTTTTTGATTAAATAGCGGAATAGAAAATATGATCCAAAAAAAGTGTATGTATATCACACGTACACAACCACACTAGGCCCCAATTACTATTGTTTGTACCCCTAAAAGGCTAGATGAGGAGTAGGGGGGGTATGGAACAGGCAGCACCCTCAAACCTTCAGAAGTATGAGATGAACCCCAACAACTTGGAAAGGTGGATCTCTCTCACACGTACCAACACAGACTATCCCCCAATTTAACTGATCCCCAAAGGTTTTTGATTAAATAGCGGAATAGAAAATATGATCCAAAAAAAGTGTATGTATATCACACGTACACAACCACACTAGGCCCCAATTACTATTGTTTGTACCCCTAAAAGGCTAGATGAGGAGTAGGGTGGGTATGGAACAGGCAGCACCCTCAAACCTTCAGAAGTATGAGATGAACCCCAACAACTTGGAAAGGTGGATCTCTCTCACACGTACCAACACAGACTATCCCCCAATTTAACTGATCCCCAAAGGTTTTTGATTAAATAGCGGAATAGAAAATATGATCCAAAAAAAGTGTATGTATATCACACGTACACAACCACACTAGGCCCCAATTACTATTGTTTGTACCCCTAAAAGGCTAGATGAGGAGTAGGGGGAGTATGGAACAGGCAGCACCCTCAAACCTTCAGAAGTATGAGATGAACCCCAACAACTTGGAAAGGTGGATCTCTCTCACACGTACCAACACAGACTATCCCCCAATTTAACTGATCCCCAAAGGTTTTTGATTAAATAGCGGAATAGAAAATATGATCCAAAAAAAGTGTATGTATATCACACGTACACAACCACACTGGGCCCCAATTACTATTGTTTGTACCCCTAAAAGGCTAGATGAGGAGTAGGGGGAGTATGGAACAGGCAGCACCCTCAAACCTTCAGAAGTATGAGATGAACCCCAACAACTTGGAAAGGTGGATCTCTCTCACACGTACCAACACAGACTATCCCCCAATTTAACTGATCCCCAAAGGTTTTTGATTAAATAGCGGAATAGAAAATATGATCCAAAAAAAGTGTATGTATATCACACGTACACAACCACACTAGGCCCCAATTACTATTGTTTGTACCCCTAAAAGGCTAGATGAGGAGTAGGGGGGGTATGGAACAGGCAGCACCCTCAAACCTTCAGAAGTATGAGATGAACCCCAACAACTTGGAAAGGTGGATCTCTCTCACACGTACCAACACAGACTATCCCCCAATTTAACTGATCCCCAAAGGTTTTTGATTAAATAGCGGAATAGAAAATATGATCCAAAAAAAGTGTATGTATATCACACGTACACAACCACACTAGGCCCCAATTACTATTGTTTGTACCCCTAAAAGGCTAGGAGTAGGGGGAGTATGGAACAGGCAGCACCCTCAAACCTTCAGAAGTATGAGATGAACCCCAACAACTTGGAAAGGTGGATCTCTCTCACACGTACCAACACAGACTATCCCCCAATTTAACTGATCCCCAAAGGTTTTTGATTAAATAGCGGAATAGAAAATATGATCCAAAAAAAGTGTATGTATATCACACGTACACAACCACACTAGGCCCCAATTACTATTGTTTGTACCCCAAAAAGGCTAGATGAGGAGTAGGGGGAGTATGGAACAGGCAGCACCCTCAAACCTTCAGAAGTATGAGATGAACCCCAACAACTTGGAAAGGTGGATCTCTCTCACACGTACCAACACAGACTATCCCCCAATTTAACTGATCCCCAAAGGTTTTTGATTAAATAGCGGAATAGAAAATATGATCCAAAAAAAGTGTATGTATATCACACGTACACAACCACACTAGGCCCCAATTACTATTGTTTGTACCCCTAAAAGGCTAGATGAGGAGTAGGGGGGGTATGGAACAGGCAGCACCCTCAAACCTTCAGAAGTATGAGATGAACCCCAACAACTTGGAAAGGTGGATCTCTCTCACACGTACCAACACAGACTATCCCCCAATTTAACTGATCCCCAAAGGTTTTTGATTAAATAGCGGAATAGAAAATATGATCCAAAAAAAGTGTATGTATATCACACGTACACAACCACACTAGGCCCCAATTACTATTGTTTGTACCCCTAAAAGGCTAGATGAGGAGTAGGGGGGGTATGGAACAGGCAGCACCCTCAAACCTTCAGAAGTATGAGATGAACCCCAACAACTTGGAAAGGTGGATCTCTCTCACACGTACCAACACAGACTATCCCCCAATTTAACTGATCCCCAAAGGTTTTTGATTAAATAGCGGAATAGAAAATATGATCCAAAAAAAGTGTATGTATATCACACGTACACAACCACACTAGGCCCCAATTACTATTGTTTGTACCCCTAAAAGGCTAGATGAGGAGTAGGGGGGGTATGGAACAGGCAGCACCCTAAAACCTTCAGAAGTATGAGATGAACCCCAACAACTTGGAAAGGTGGATCTCTCTCACACGTACCAACACAGACTATCCCCCAATTTAACTGATCCCCAAAGGTTTTTGATTAAATAGCGGAATAGAAAATATGATCCAAAAAAAGTGTATGTATATCACACGTACACAACCACACTAGGCCCCAATTACTATTGTTTGTACCCCTAAAAGGCTAGGAGTAGGGGGAGTATGGAACAGGCAGCACCCTCAAACCTTCAGAAGTATGAGATGAACCCCAACAACTTGGAAAGGTGGATCTCTCTCACACGTACCAACACAGACTATCCCCCAATTTAACTGATCCCCAAAGGTTTTTGATTAAATAGCGGAATAGAAAATATGATCCAAAAAAAGTGTATGTATATCACACGTACACAACCACACTAGGCCCCAATTACTATTGTTTGTACCCCTAAAAGGCTAGATGAGGAGTAGGGGGAGTATGGAACAGGCAGCACCCTCAAACCTTCAGAAGTATGAGATGAACCCCAACAACTTGGAAAGGTGGATCTCTCTCACACGTACCAACACAGACTATCCCCCAATTTAACTGATCCCCAAAGGTTTTTGATTAAATAGCGGAATAGAAAATATGATCCAAAAAAAGTGTATGTATATCACACGTACACAACCACACTGGGCCCCAATTACTATTGTTTGTACCCCTAAAAGGCTAGATGAGGAGTAGGGGGAGTATGGAACAGGCAGCGCCCTCAAACCTTCAGAAGTATGAGATGAACCCCAACAACTTGGAAAGGTGGATCTCTCTCACACGTACCAACACAGACTATCCCCCAATTTAACTGATCCCCAAAGGTTTTTGATTAAATAGCGGAATAGAAAATATGATCCAAAAAAAGTGTATGTATATCACACGTACACAACCACACTGGGCCCCAATTACTATTGTTTGTACCCCTAAAAGGCTAGATGAGGAGTAGGGGGAGTATGGAACAGGCAGCACCCTCAAACCTTCAGAAGTATGAGATGAACCCCAACAACTTGGAAAGGTGGATCTCTCTCACACGTACCAACACAGACTATCCCCCAATTTAACTGATCCCCAAAGATTTTTGATTAAATAGCGGAATAGAAAATATGATCCAAAAAAAGTGTATGTATATCACACGTACACAACCACACTAGGCCCCAATTACTATTGTTTGTACCCCTAAAAGGCTAGATGAGGAGTAGGGGGGGTATGGAACAGGCAGCACCCTCAAACCTTCAGAAGTATGAGATGAACCCCAACAACTTGGAAAGGTGGATCTCTCTCACACGTACCAACACAGACTATCCCCCAATTTAACTGATCCCCAAAGGTTTTTGATTAAATAGCGGAATAGAAAATATGATCCAAAAAAAGTGTATGTATATCACACGTACACAACCACACTAGGCCCCAATTACTATTGTTTGTACCCCTAAAAGGCTAGGAGTAGGGGGAGTATGGAACAGGCAGCACCCTCAAACCTTCAGAAGTATGAGATGAACCCCAACAACTTGGAAAGGTGGATCTCTCTCACACGTACCAACACAGACTATCCCCCAATTTAACTGATCCCCAAAGGTTTTTGATTAAATAGCGGAATAGAAAATATGATCCAAAAAAAGTGTATGTATATCACACGTACACAACCACACTAGGCCCCAATTACTATTGTTTGTACCCCTTAAAGGCTAGATGAGGAGTAGGGGGAGTATGGAACAGGCAGCACCCTCAAATCTTCAGAAGTATGAGATTGTGTTCACTGTACCCCACAAAGATTGAGTTCACTGCACCCCACAATGATTGTGTTCACTGCACCCCACAAAGATTGTGTTCACTGCACCTCACAAAGATTGTGTTCACTGTACCCCCCAAAGATTGTGTTCACTGCACCCCACAAAGATTCTGTTCACTGTACCCCACAAAGATTGTGTTCACTGCACCCTAAAAGGATGTTGTTCACTGCACCCCACAAAGATTGTGTTCACTGCACCCTAAAAGGATGTTGTTCACTGCACCCCAAAAAGATTGTGTTCACTGTACCCCCCCAAAGATTGTGTTCACTGCACCCCACAAAGATTGTGTTCACTGCACCCCAAAAAGATTGTGTTCACTGTACCCCCCAAAGATTGTGTTCACTGCACCCCAAAAAGATTGTGTTCACTGTACCCCCCAAAGATTGTGTTCACTGCACCCCACAAAGATTCTGTTCACTGTACCCCACAAAGATTGTGTTCACTGCACCCCAAAAAGATTGTGTTCACTGTACCCCCCCAAAGATTGTGTTCACTGCACCCCACAAAGATTCTGTTCACTGCACCCCACAAAGGATTTTGTTCACTGCACCCCAAAAAGATTGTGTTCACTGCACCCCAAAAAGGATTTTGATCACTGCACCCCAAAAAGGATGTTGTTCACTGCACCCCAAAAATGATTTTGTTCACTCCACCCCAAAAAGATTGTGTTCACTGCACCCCACAAAGATTGTGTTCACTGCACCCCAAAAAGATTGTGTTCACTGTACCCCCCAAAGATTGTGTTCACTGCACCCCACAAAGATTCTGTTCACTGTACCCCACAAAGATTGTGTTCACTGCACCCCAAAAAGATTGTGTTCACTGCACCCCAAAAAGGATGTTGTTCACTGCACCCCAAAAAGGATGTTGTTCACTCCACCCCAAAAAGATTGTGTTCACTGCACCCCACAAAGATTGTGTTCACTGCACCCCAAAAAGATTGTGTTCACTGCACCCCAAAAATGATTTTGTTCACTGCACCCCAAAAAGGATTTTGTTCACTGCACCCCAAAAAGGATGTTGTTCACTCCACCCCAAAAAGATTGTGTTCACTGCACCCCAAAAAGATTGTGTTCACTGCACCCCACAAAGGATTTTGTTCACTGCACCCCAAAAAGATTGTGTTCACTGCACCCCAAAAAGGATGTTGTTCACTGCACCCCAAAAAGGATTTTGTTCACTGCACCCCAAAAAGATTGTGTTCACTGCACCCCACAAAGGATTTTGTTCACTGCACCCCACAAAGATTGTGTTCACTGCACACCAAAAAGGATTGTGTTCACTGCACCCCAAAAAGATTTTGTTCACTGCACCCCAAAAAGATTGTGTTCACTGCAGCCCAAAAAGATTGTGTTCACTGCAGCCCAAAAAGATTGTGTTCACTGCAGCCCAAAAAGATTGTGTTCACTGCAGCTCACACACAGAAAAATGGATGTGGATCACTGACACCTGCCTATCTCCAATCCCACACCACACAGCAATATCGATTGTAGTTTGTAGAACACAGTTTCCCTAAAATTCAGCAGACTCTGTCCCTAACAGGATTGAGAAGAGATCGTAGATCAGGATTGAGTGCAGATTCACCCCACCCCCCACACAGCAATATCGATTGTAGTTTGTAGAAGACACTGACCCTATAATTCAGCAGACTCTATCCCTAAAATGCCTACAACTCGCCCTGCCTAAACACTCCGACCTGTCCCTCAATTCTATCCGGACACAAATGGTTTTTTCCTGCCTATCTTTCCCTAATCAGCAGCCAGCACATTGATGTGTGCTCTGTCCCTTAGCTAAGCAGCAGAATGACGCTGCTGCGGCGGCTGCCTCGAACTTATAAAGACTTGGTCACATGCTTCAGACGGCCAATCACAGCTACTAAGACATTTGCAGGCATGGCTGGGATGGCTTAAGGCACACCAGTTAAACGATTGTTGATTGGCTGTTGAAAGCCCGCCATGAAAAGAGCGCCAAAGCATGCAAAACCCGGAAATAAAACGACCGAACACTGATTTTTACCCGAACATACAGTAAAGTGTCCGTGTCCGTGTTCGGGTAAAAAAAATCCAATTATTCGGTACGAACACGAATAATACAGTCCGTGTTCGCTCAACACTATTTGTAACCATAAAAACTGCCAAGCATGTTACTAAAAAAAAAATGTATATGGCATGGCAGGGATTATTGATAAAACAGCATATGCACCAAAATAGGATGAAAACACACAGCATTACTTCAATACAATGCACAGCAGACTAAAATGGATTTGCATTTAAATATGGTGTATAAGAGAGAGAATTACTTTCCTCACTTGTAGCTGCTTGTATTAGGCTACATGTACACTAGCCTACCCTGACCGCGGGCGCAGGGAAATGCAAAACACGGCAAAAACAAAAACTGCATTTTTACCGCGATTTTGCCTCGATTTGGGCTTTCCCATGGTCAGCGGTCAAAACTTTCCTATCCTGAATGTGATTCTTCTGCATTCAGGAGAGGGAGATTTAACCTCACCTAATTTTGTCAGCTACTAAACTCTGCTAAACTCTGGGGGGGGGGGATTTACTAAAACTGGTGCACACAGAATGAGGCGCAGCTCTGCATGGTAAACGATCAGCTTCTAGGTTTTATTTGCAAAGCTTAATTGAGCAAGCTGAAGTTGGAAGCTGATTGGTTACTATGCACATCTGCACCACATTCTGTGTGCACCAGTCTTGGTAAATTTCCCCCTCTGTGTACATGGACACATAGGCTTTTATGGAGTGGAGTTTAGGAGTTTTTGCAAAAAAAACCCGCCAAAACCTCCTAAACTCAAGTTTAGGATCTGCCAGGAGCTGCTAGTGTACATGAAGCCCAGGTCAGCTTTTTTCAACCAGGGTGCTTTGAGATTTCTTCAGGGATGCCTTGACAAAATGCCTAAAAATTGCCCAAAAATTCTAGACAAGCTGGGATGTGGATGAAGGCTGCATTGGTTATGCTAAGTCACATTAAGTGCCAGGGCATGCTGGGTCTACAAGTGGTGGGGTCCCACGATTACGTCGTCTGGTGACTCCCCGCCTTAGTTATGTAAGAAATGGCAGACAGCAAAGCAGGCAGATGGTGGGAGCCTTCGACGAGAGCAGAGGGCTTTTTTTTCTTTTTTCGGGCCCAATGATGCGGGGGGTCCTGATTGAAGATGGGTCTATAGCGGTTGACATTTTATTATTTTTTTTTTAATAAAGTATTAGTCAAAAACTTGCGTTGAGTATTTACTCACTTTTTTACACAGGCCCGCTCAATTGCCTGTGATTGGACAGAGGAGGAGCCAATGGAGGCTAGTGATGTTATTTCTCTGTTTTACTCTCCTTTCAGTATGTTCCTTGTCAGCACGCAAGAATGCAGAACAATTTATTGACCCAAGTACTTCTGTTCCGTTCTGCTGTTCAAAGGCTTATATAATTGAAATTCAAGTATTTTTAATAGCTGAATTTAAAATCAATGTAATGAATACATAGCTTCGGTCATTTGTCTTTTTATTGTATGCCTGGACTTCAACATTAAAGTGGAACTAAGCCCTCCAATCCTTTTGTGCCAAGGAAGCTGCCATTTCTATTTGATCTGCAATTGCCATGAACCACACTGTGTTTTGGGTGCCATTGAAAATTATTGGCATCCAAACAGACATGCCTGGTTTTGCTAGAAATGCAGTGTGATTTAGAATCATGGGCAGAATTGCAGCGATTCTGCCCACGATCCTGTGTGATTTAGCCCATCAGAAACCATTCATGGTGCAAATATTGATTGGTGTCAACTGACCCTTTAACCTCCCTGGCGGTATGATTATGTCAGGAATTACATACCAAAAGCGGTACAATTGTTTTCATGGAAATTTGGCGTAATGTATTATAGGCCTACAATTCTTAGTAATTACTGACTTAAACCTGACCAAAACAAGACTCTAGTAGACATCCCAGATGTGATAAATTTGAAACACAAACGCGTGAATTATAATCGAATCAATAATATTATTTTATTATTTAATATATAATATATATAATAAAATTATATTATTGATTAGATTATAATTCATGCATTATATATTATATACACATATATATATATATACACATATATATATATACACATATATATGCATATATATATATACCGGTATATATATATATATATATATATATATATATATATATATATATATATATATATATACATATATATATATATATATATATATATATATATATATATATATATATATATATATAATATAAAATGTGTTTTGTGTTTTGTGTTTTGTGCAACGTGTTTTTTTTTTTTTTTTGAATTTCCCTCCCTAGTCCTGCTCCCATGCAGCATTGCTGCTGCAGGGAACGGAACTAGGAAGTGATCAGACCGACGGAGGGACGGAGGAGCGGTGGGACTCTCTGCTGGCGATCTCAGCAGTGAGAGATCATCGCTGGATCACCAGGAGAAGGTAAGAGAACACCGCTGCGCTCTCTGCAATCCACCCCGAGCGTGACTCGGGGTTACCGCTCCTGCAATGAAAAATCCACCCCGAGTCACGCTCGGGATTACCGCCAAGGAGGTTAAGGATTATGGTCTAACAGTAGTTCCATAGGGGCTGTCAATGGTTCAATAATGATTTTAAGTTGAATTATTGGGTTATAAGATTGCCCAAGTCAAGGGGGGACTCATGGACATTCACCATTGCAGCTGATTGGTACGACAATCCACCAGGGAAAAGATCCTGTGTGGCAAGAAAGGGGTACTCTGAAGGTGACTAAAGTTGGACACATGGGAGAGAAGCATTTCGGAGTGAATTGTATTTTCTTTTTTATGCACATAATGGCGCTTGTGAGATCTTGATATTGACACAGGAGGCATAATGCCATTGTCCTTTTTTAGGCCTCCAGTGTCTGGTCTCTGACCGATGCCATTTCAATTACCTCACACTGTGTTTTGAATATTGTTCTATTCTATAGGAGATATGATGTTTTTGTCCATTTTTAGCCTCTAGTCTTTGGTCTGCAACCAACGCCATTTTTGAGTGGATCCGATCACTCAGGAAGTATACACACCCAGTTATGGCAATGGTTGGCTACTGAAGTCGCTTGTTGATGCTCCTGTTCCCCTGACAACGCATATTGACGTCGTACGTTGGGAGGGGCTTGACTTGTGAATCATGATGCCCCCAGAGGTTTCTGCCAGTGTGGCATTTGTATTGTGTGCTGACTCGATTTTAATTTGTAAGTACTTGTCTTTATTTTAAATTGGTGCTGTAATAGCAGTTTTACACTATGTGTGCACTTTGTTCCTTTTCCAAATATGGTTAATGGTGATGTCTGGTATAACTACTTTGGGAGCCATCTAAATACGTGAATGGTCCATGGTCTGATGGCAGTCTAACGCGGATTATCGCTGAACGCCTGGAATCATTTGTTTGCAACACGCGTTATTGATCTATTTTATAAGGGATCAATATAATCCATTAAGAGACTCATTTGTGGTGGAGGGCACAAGATGTTCACATTCATTTTTTCCAGATGTGTTCACTTTATCGATGGAACACTGGAATCTTTCGTCTAATTATTTGTTTCATACCGTTTTATTTCTGATTTTTTTTCTACATTGGTTTTTGGACACTTTGGATAATCTCACAGCATGGGGCATAGTCAGGAGATATTTAAAACTACCTTCGTTGATTTCTAGACATCTACCCATATTTGGAAATCCTAAGTTTTTACATGTTGCTACTCCTGAAATCATAAATACCTGTTAAAGTAAAGGGATACAAACTGTGGCATCTATTTTCCATCAGGATCCTACACGGTTAGTTTAAAAACCTTTAGAGAATTGTCGGCAAAATTCCAACTACCGGAGAACCATATACACCACTACAACTGATAAAATACATTAAATCATGCTATAACTTAAAGAAAGACCCTTTTCAACAATCTTTAATCGATCAAGCAAAAACATGATGGATGTATTTGATATAGTACCTTTATTTGCCACTGAACTACCAACTTACCTCACCGCAGAGACATTTGCTCTTAAAAGGAAGGTCCAAAAAATTGATAAAGATCTTGCAGACAAACTCCTCAAAGGATTTTAAAAAAATTGCAAACTAATAATAAGTGAAAGCTTGACGGAAACACAATTTTAACTTATACATAAAGCATTAATACCATACTAATTGATAAATTTCAACTTGCTCATGGTGTGGTGCAATGCACCCCACACTATTACACAGAATGCTGCTCCAAAATATCCATCTATTGGAACCCAATCCTAAATTAAGTACACACAATTTCAAGGATTTGTATTGAGAAGGATGCTACGTTTTGCCTTTTTGGAAATGTCATCCACTCCACCTCATCTGAATCATCGAGACCAACAACTTTACCACCATGGATCTCACTAAGTCTGCTTTCGGCCCGAAGAGCCATACTAAAATCTTGGACATTATCTATTGCTCCCAATGTATCTATGGTGAAGAAGAAACTGAAATTGTTGATGTTTATCGAAAAGTTGGACACAATCACACAAGCCTTCAACTCTACTAAACATTCTTTCTATAGATGACAACGCTTTATGCAATATTCACTGTCAATCTCCAAAATATCCCAGCTGAGGTCCTCTCCTCTTTATACTGAATGGGTACATTAAGGCGAACTTGTCTAACTCTTTGGGCAGATTTGGAAATTCTACCAATTCGCTGTGAGAGTCTTACAAACTCTAAATACCAAGTAATAAACAAAACACAGGACTATCCAACATTCTAATCCACTGAATTTGTAAGAATTACAAGTATTTTGTATTACTGATAGAGTTAATGTTATTTTTTTATTTGGAAAAAATCCTTCATATAGATTGACCACAAAGCAGTGAGGCAGAGGAACCCGCCAGTAGGGGGCGAGGGACGCTGACTCACCCAACCAAAACCGCGGGAGCAGAGAGCCAACACTGCATGAGAGCCAAAACAATGAAAGGAAAAAATTGGGCCAAGGGGGATTTTTATGGTGCCGTAAAACTAAATATACACAAAATTCATAGAAAAAATGATGTAAAATTGAACAGCTTTATTAATACAGACAAACAGACTATTAAAATCTTGTCAAAAATTACGAGAAAATACATAACATTTTCACAGACAAAACCATGATTATATTGCTTAATAAATGGGACATGGGCTGATAAACAATGAACTGTTGTCGGTAGTAAAGTAAGATATTCCTACTACAGAGTAGCAGGATTGTCCATGTCCAATTGTGCCTCTTTCTTTCTGTAATTTCTATGTAATAGCCGCCTCCCTTCTTCTTAGTTATTCTTTTATTTGTTATTTTTCTCATTCCTTAAAGTGGTTGTAAAGTCAGAAGGTTTTTTTTATCTTAATGCATTCTATGCATTGAGATAAAAAGCCTTCTGTGTGCAGCAGCCCCCCTCAGCCCCACTAATTCTTACCTGAGGTCCATCTAGATCCAGCGATGTTGCAGGAGTGTCTCAGCTGCCCGAGACTTTCCCTCTTCATTGGCTAAGATGTCAGCATGGCGCCATTGGCTCCCCCTGCTATCATTCAAATTTAGTGAGCCAATGAAGAGAGAGAGGGGATGGGGCTGAGTCATGGCTCCATGTCTGAATGGACACAGGGAGCTGCAGCTTGGCTCAGCTGCCCCCATAGAAAGCAACTTGCTCTGGGGGCACTCAACAGGAGGGGTGCCAGGAGAGCCGAAGAGGGACCCGACAAGAGAAGGATCTGGACTGCTCTGTGCAAAACCACTGCACAGCACAGGTAAGTATAGACATGTTTGTTAATAAACAAGACATTACAATCACTTTTAGCCCCCGTTCACATAGGAGCGGCCGCCACGGACTTCATAACATTGAAGTCTATGGCGGTCACCTCTAGGTCGCCCCAAAGAAGCTCCGGACCCTTTTTCTAAGTCGGAGCGACTTGTGTCGCTCCTATTAGAACGGGTCCGCAGCTTCCCTATGGGAGGCGACCTACGGCGACCTGTGAGGCGACCAGGTCGCCTCACAGGTCGCCTTAGTGTGAACGGGGGCTAATTCTTCTATTTTTTGTTTATGTTGAACCTCCGTAATGGATAATTCCTTATGGACTGAAAACAATGCTAGTAGAGAAAGTTTGTGATTTATCCACACTTCCACTATAGCTGATACATAAAGATTTTAGTCATCTATGTGAATTAATCATTTTGATGACAGAACATATAATTAATTGTAGAAATCTACATACACCACGCTTTTTCAAAATGTCAATAGTGGGTTAAATATTATTTTGTAAATGTATCTGCACTTTTCCCACAGTGCATATGTAGATTGCTCTTTTATTTATTTTTTCTTGTGAATTTCTAATATGAAACTCAATATAAAAAAAAAAAAGAAATACTTTAAAATAATTGGGTTATAGGATTGCCCAAGTCAAGGAGGGACTCGTAGGCATCAATCACTGTAGTGGATTAATAAAACAAGCCACCAGGGAAAGATCCTGAGTGGCAAGTTAGTGGCAAGTTAGTGGTACTCTGAAAGTAACTTTACAGGTGGACATGTGGGGAGGGGGGGGGGGAAGCATTTCAGTGTGTGAAAAGTATGTCTTGCCAGTCACCTTGGCTGCCTCCGCCATCTTGACTCCACCATTAACCACTTGCCGACCAGTCACGTTGACTGTACTGTGGCAAAGTGGCTCGATTCCGTTCAGCGACGTAGACCTACGTCGCTGGACTCCTCCCCTTCTGGGCGGCGCTCGCGCGCCGCCGGAGGCTCGCTCCCGCTGTTTTCAGTCACAGCGGAAGTCGGGCCAGGGGAGGAGCGGCGGTGATCACCGATCGTCAGGGAATCGAGTGTGGAGATCCGCCTGCTTGTGTAAACAAAGCGGACGGATCTCCTAAGTGACAAACAGTGACAGATTGCAGGGTTCAGCATAGCTGAACATGCGATCTGTCCCTGTGTCACTCAGTCACCTCCCCCCACACACGTTAGTAAGCACCAGGCATACATTAACCCCTCCCTCTCCAATAAAATTAACCCCTTCCCTGCCAGTGTCATATTTATAGCACTGATTACTGTAGTAATGTCACTGGTACCCCCAAAATTGTCAAAAATGTAAATCAAGGGTCCGATCTGTCCGCCACAATGTCGCAGTCCCGCAAAAAAAATCGCAGATCGCCGCCATTACTCGTTAAAAAAAAAAACACCAAAAATGACAGAAATCTTTCCCTTAGTTAGTAAACGCAATAATTTTTGCGCAATCCAATCAAAACACGCTTATTGTGATTTTTTTTACCAAACATAGGTAGCAGAAAACAAATTGGCCAAAAATTTAAAAAAATTTGGATTTTTACATTTTTTTGGGGGGAATTTCATATAAAAAAATGTGAAAAAATATTATTTTTTTTCAAAATGTACGCTCTTTTTTTTGTTTATAGCGCAAAAAGTAAAAATCGCACAGGTGATCAAATACCACCAAAAGAAAGCTCTGTTTGTGGAAAAAAAGGGACGTAAATTTTGTTTGAGTACGGCGTCACGCGACCGCGCAATTGTCAGTTAAAATTGCACAGTGCCGAATCGCAAAAAGTGGCCTAGACGTAAGACAGCAAAATCCTCCGGTGGTGAAGTGGTTAAATGAAAAAAACTAGAATAATAGAAAGGTCAGCACAGGAGTTCTTCCCTTTGTACAGAATTTGTATTGCCCTAGATGAGGTTTGCTTCACTATGTTCTGCATTATATCCCAATAAACACAGACTGCAATGTGGACCTGCATTGATGCTGCAATCCTTGCTCTATGAAATCCCTGGAGGGCCCTGCCAGCAAAGTATCAGTATGGTCATAGATGCAGCAGGAGCACTGCTGTAATTCTGCATCCAGTACCTAGGCTAGTAAACAACCATAGCTGTGTCATACAGATCTGTAACATATCAAAAAGCATATACGAGTATATAAATTTAAATGGATTGATTCGAGCAGGCTGCATGCTGGTATCCTGTACACAGAGAGAAATAATGACGCAGAGAAAGTGGTCAAAGAATCATAAAGGACCTTTTGCCCATCAAATCTGCACTCCCACCATAGGCAGACATTGTAACGCAGAGACAGCATGGACCTCTGGCCCCATTTGGAACTAATGCATCTTCTAACCACGTTAGGCAGGAATTAAATTAGCAATTTGCCAGTCAGTGGCCGTCTGAAGATTTCAAGACATACCAAGTGTGACAGGCTAAAGAGCCCCTGTCAGCTGTGATTGATCGCAGGGCTAATACGTCCAGGCGGCAGAACTTTCATAACACAATAACACATCTTCCGATACTGACACCATCATAAGCTTTTAACCTGGCAATAACTCAGCACCCTTCGCTGGAGGTGTCATCTAACAGCCGAGACACAGAACTATCAGGTCCTCTAACCGGTCCTAAGAAGGCAGACATCTGATAATTTGTCACAACTAAAGAACTGTCCTGTTGTTCTTATGAGCTTGGTATTATTGGACTATCGTTTTTTTAAAAGTGATCGCTGAGCATGACTGTGCTATTTCATTGCTTTGTACGCTGGAAGGTGTTGACAAAAAAAAGAAATAAAAAAAAAAAATAATGGACTTTTTGGATGCCCCGTTTGTATCAGAACCTTGCCACATGAGGCTCACATTTATATCATTGATGATATCTTATATGTCGGATGGGTATCCCACAATACTTTTATTGTGCCGGACTTACCTTTTTAGTTTTGTTCCATACACTCTAGTGCAGTCAGGGCTTTTTTTTCAGGGGGAACTCGGAGGAACGCAGTTCCGGCACCTCCAGAACTGAATGTATGTAATAGCAGGTGCTGGGGTGTGCTGGGTGGTCTATTGATGCTGGCTGATAAGGGATCTATTGTTGCTGGAGGGATCTTTTTTGTGTAGGAAAGGGGGTCTTTTGTTGCTGTGGAGTTCTTCTGTTGCTTGTGAGGGGTCTATTGTTGCTGGGGTGGGTCTTATGTTGCTGGGGGTCAGTTGTTGGTGGGAGGGATTTACTGTTGAGGATGGGTCTTTGTTGCTGGCTGCTGTAGGATCTATTGATGCTGGCTACTGGGGAACCTTTAGTTGTTGGAAGGGATCTATTTTTGCAGGGGGGGTATTGTTGCTGGGAAGGCCTATTGTTGCTGATAGGGATCTATTATTGCTGGGGGTGAATCTTATGTTGCAGGGGGTCAGTTGTTGCTGGGCGGGATGTACTGTTGGGAATGGGGTCTTTGTTTCTGGCTGCTGGAGGGTCTATTGATGCTGGGGTGGATCTATTGTCATGAGCGTCCATTGTTGCTAGATCTATTTTACTGTCTTTCTTGTTATCATTAACAAATTCCATTCAAAATACTTAGCACCTCAAAATAATACTTGGGTCTGTATTCTCTAAAAGGGGCGGTATTGGGAGGTGGGTAAGGGGTGGAACCAAGGAATGGTGCTTGGAGGTGGGTAAGGGGCAGAGTCAAAGGGTGACTCGAAAGGGAGGAGTTCCTGAACCTATTCTCTGAGAAAAAAAGCCCCGAGTGCAGTGATGGTGAACCTTGGCACCCCAGATGCTTTGGAACTAAATTTCCCATGAGGCTCATGCACTTTGCAGTGTAGCTGAGCATTATGGGAAATTTAGTTCCAAAACATCTATAGTGCCAAGGTTTGCCATCACTGCTCTAGTGGATTGCGAGCAGCACAGGTATTGTGGTGAACTTTCAATCACAGAAATGTTATAGCACCTGGTAGTGGTTTACTAACATATAAATAAAAGCTGACCATTGTAAGCACCCTGTCAGTGTTAAATGTAACTGCAAGAGGGCTTGCTCTGTTGAAACAACAGACTTACTGGCTAGATCACCAGTAAAAATAGAAGAAAAAAGAGGAAAAAAGATCTCTATTGCAGCCCTCACAAACTGTTCCTAAAAAGTTGGAAGCATGAAATTGTTCAAAATGTCTTGGTATGCTGATGCCTTAAGAGTTCCCTTCACTGGAACTAAGGGGCCAAGCCCAACCTCTAAAGAAACAACCCTACACCATAATCCCCCCTCTACTAAATGATTTGGACCAGTGCACAAAGCAAGGTCCATAAAGACATGGATGAGCGAGTTTGGGGTGGAGGAACTTGACTGGCCTGCACAGAGTCCTGACCTCAACCTGATAGAACCCATTGGGATGAATTAATGCGGAGCCAGGCCTTCTTGTCCAACATCAGTGCCTGACCTCACAAATGCACTTCTGGAAGAATGGTCAAACATTCCCATAGACACACTCCTAAACCTTGTGGACAGCCTTCCCAGAAGAGTTGAAGCTTTTATAGCTGCAAAGGGTGGGCCAACTCAATATTGAATCCTACGGACTAAAGCCCCGTACACACGCGTCGAAAATTGGCAGGGAATTTTCGGCCAACGTCCGATCTGCCGATTTTCGGCTTGTTCGTATGATGCTTCCGACAACCGACTCCGACTTTTCGGCCGAAAAAAATCTGGTGTGCAGACTATAAAATTTTTGTTGGCCGTCAAAACATGGCCGATTTTCGTGCAGTCAGTACAGATTTCAACAGGGAAAAATCTTATGAGCAGGACTGGGCATGCTCAGAGAAGAAAGAACACAAAGAAAGCAACCCAACACATGACATCACTTCTGAAGTAGAATTTTGTTGGGCGAGAAAATTCATGTGCAGTCTAGGCACATTCCAACCAACAAAACACAACTCTGGACAAAAGACGGACGATCGGCCGGCCGATAATCATTGCGTGTGTACGAGGCATAAGACTGGGATGCCATTAATGTTCATGTGCGTGTAAAGGCAAGTCCCAATACTTTTAAAAATATAGTGTATGAGAAATGGAAAGGTGCAATTTAAAAAAAATATTTATATATAAATATTTTGGATTTAATACTGCCTTAATAAAATCACCTTACTCCATGCTTAAAGTACTGTATGGCAAAGTATTTTTAAATGTTCTTTGCATTAAGTGGCATTAAAGGTGTTTCGTTAATGCCCTGTCATACAAGATGGTATCAGTGCTCTACAAGCCGGTTCAAACTGAGGCGACACGACTCCTTACTACTTCAGGGGCGACTTGTGCATTCCCATGCACCACGACTTCGGAGCGACTTGCAGGGTCTTCACATAATGGAAGTCTATGCAAGTCGCCCCGAGGTCGCCCCAAAGTAGTACAGGACCCTTTTTCTAAGTCGGAGCGACTTGTATCGCTCCTATTAGAATGGGTCCTGTAGCGGTCAATGGACCGTGAGGGAGCGCGACTTGTCAGGCTGACAAGTCGCCTGACAAGTCGCGCTAGTGTGAACCGAGTCTAATTCAGTTGTTGGTTTATATTCATATTGGGTGTGCTGAAATGTGCCAGTCTGACTTCCATAACAAATTCTAAACCTCTGCTTTCCTTTTGCATAAATCCAATTGCAGGTTTTCCTTCAAAATTCTGAATGACCTTTCATGAATTACAGTAAAACATACAAGAATTCTATTGTTTTGTTATTTTTTTCCAAATTCCAGTGCAGTTAGGAGTGGGTGGGTTGCTGTGTAACAATGACCACACAGTAGCACTTATTCTTGGCCTCTTACTGTGAGCTAAGTGCAGGCCTTCACCGATTTCAAACACTGAAACCATTCTAATGCTTTCTGACTAATGTGGCTTGAATGAATCATACATCTGAAACTGGAACCAATAGAAATATTAGACACATTCAAAATCCAAAGACTCCAAGGTTAATAAATTATTACATTTTAAAAGATATTAGGTGTCCTATATCAAGGAGCAGATCAGTCGATTACAGCCTTTTCTTAACCTTCAAAGGAACCCCTAAAATAATTTCAGTTGTCGGGGAACCCGTGGGAAAAAAAAAAATTCATAGAGCGTTAGTGAGAAAAATGCCCCAGCTGTCGGTGGTCAGTGATAGGAAAGCCCTTCTTCCAGCGGTAGTCAGAACTGCACCCAGGGCCGGATTAAGAGCATCATGGGCCTGGTGCTGAGGATTTTGGTGGGCCTTTTTATGAAAAAAAATAAAATGAAAAGTAAAATAAAATGAAAACGCAAACATTTTTTTGTTAAAATAAATTAAAGAGAGTGAGAGATGGGCTGAGAGAGAGAGAAGGGGGTCGAAAGAGAGAGAGAGGGGGCTGAAAGCAAGGGGATGAGAGAGAGAGGGGGGTGAAAGTGAGAGAGAGAAAGAGGGGGTGAGAAAAATGGGGATAAAGAGAGGGTGAGAGAGACAGTGAGTGGTAGGAAAGAGGGGGTGCGAGAGAGTGGGGGGAAAGAGAGAGAGAGTGGTAGGAGAGAGGGGGTTAAGGGGGCGAGAGAGAGAGAGAGAGAGAAAGGGTAGAGGGGAGGTGAGTCTGTGGGGGGGCACAGTATAGTACAATACATGGGGGTAATAGCAAAGTACATTACATGGTGGGCACAGCACACTAAATGGTGGATACATGGATACAGTACATTACATTACATGGTGGGCACAACACATGACATAGTGGGCACTGCACAGCACATTACATGGTGGGCACAACACAGCACATGGTGGGCAAATCACCTTATATGGTGGGCACAGCACATGACATGGCTGGCACAGCACATTACATGTTGGGCACTGCACATCATATGGTGGGCACAGCACAATATATGGTGGGTACTGCACATGGCATGGTGGGCACTGGACATCACATTACCTGGGGCACTCCACGGCACCACATTGTGGGTGCAGAACATTTCATGGTGAGCACTGCACATGACATGGTGGGCACTGCACAACACAGCACATTACATGGTGGGCAAAGTACATGACATGGTGAGCACGGCACAGCACATTTTATAGTGGGTACTGCATGGCACACGACATGGTGGGCAATACACAGCACATTACATGGTGGGTACAGCACATTACATGGTAGGCATTGCATGGTGCAGCACATGACAAGATAGGCACAACACAGCACATGACATGGTGGGCACTGAACAGCAATTGACATGGGAGGCCTTCATGGCATAGCACATTACATGGTGGGCAATACACATGACATGGTGGGCAATGCACAGCACATTACATTTTGGGCACAGCACATTACATTTTGGGCACAGCACATTACATGGTGGGCACAGCACATTATATGGTGGGCACTGCATGTGACATGGTGGGCACTGCTGCATAGCACATTACACAGTGGGCACAACGCATTACATGGTGGGCACAGCACATTACATGGTGGGCACAGCACATTATATGGTGGGCACTGCATGTGACATGGTGGGCACTGCTGCATAGCACATTACACAGTGGGCACAACGCATTACATGCTGGGCACAGCACATTACATGGTGGGCACTGCATGTGACATGGTGGGCACTGCACAGCACACGACATGGTGGGCACTGCTGCATAGCACATTACACAGTGGGCAAAACACATTGCATGCTGGGCACAGCATATGACATGGTGGACACTGCACGTGACATGGTGGCCACTGCATGGCACAGCACATGACATGGTGGGAACTGCACATGACATGGTGGGAACTGCACGTGACATGGTGGGCAATGCACAGCACATTACATTTTGGGCACAGCACATTACATGGTGGGCACAACACATTACATTTTGGGCACAGCACATTACATGGTGGGCACAACACATTACATTTTGGGCACAGCACATTATATGGTGGGCGCTGCATGTGACATGGTGGGCACTGCTGCATAGCACATTACACAGTGGGCACAACGTATTACATGCTGGGCACAGCACATTACATGGTGGGCACTGCATGTGACATGGTGGGCACTGCACAGCACACGACATGGTGGGCACTGCTGCATAGCACATTACACAGCGGGCAAAACACATTGCATGCTGGGCACAGCATATGACATGGTGGACACTGCATGGCACAGCACATGACATGGTGGGCACTGCACATGACATGGTGGGCACTGCATGTGACATGGTGGGCACTGCATGTGACATGGTGGGCACTGCATGGCACAGCACATGGCATGATAGGCACTGCACATTAAATGGTAGGCCCTGCATGGCACAGCACATTACATGGTGGACACTGCATGGTACATCATATGGCATAGTGGGCACTGCTCATAACATAGTGGACACTGCATGGCACAGCACATTACATGGTGGACACTGCATGGTACATCATATGGCATAGTGGGCACTGCTCATAACATAGTGGACACTGCATGGCACAGTACATTACATGGTGGGCACTGCATGGCACTTTACATTACATGGTGGGCACTGCATATTACACTGCAAGCACTGCATGGCACAGTACATTACATGGTGGGCACTGCATATTACACTGCAAGCACTGCATGGCACAGTACATTACATGGTGGGCACTGCATATTACACTGCAAGCACTGCATGGCACAGCATATAACATGGTGGGCACTGTATGGCATAACACATTACATTGTGGGCAAAAGGGAACACATTACATGGGGGGAAGCAGCAGTCTCTCCAACAATCATCACAGCCCCCAGGAGAGTTTTTGCACAATCCTCTCTCCCTAATAAGTTTACTAACCTCATTTGAGCAGCATGAAATATTTCCTTTCTCCCGGGCTTCTGATGGTTAGGATGACATCAGCACCCCTCCCCCTGACGGCTGCCTGCATCTCCTTTACACTGAGGATCTGTGTGAGTGTAACAGATCCTGTGATAGGAGCCAGGCATCGGCAGGAACAGGACTCAGCTGCAGCAGCTGAGACTTCTCTCCTTCACATGTGCAGTGCAGAGGGGACTTCTTCTTCAAGACAGCACACGTAGATATCGATAAGCCACTGGCATAGGCCTATATTCAGGGAGGGGCCTGGAGCTGCAGCTCCAATAGCCCCTATGTTAATCCGGCCCTGACTGCACCCTTACACCGCATTCACACTGCAGCGGCACGACTTCATTGCGACTTGCATGGACTTCATAAAATGAATGTCTATGCAAGTCGCTCCAGGTCGCCCTGAAGTAGTACAGGAGCCTTTTTCTAAATCGGAGCGACTTGTGTCGCTCCTATTAGAACCGTTCCTGTACCACACAATGGACCGTGACGGTCCGCGACTTGTCAGGCTGACCAAGTCGCCTGACAAGTCGTATTAGTGTGAATGGAGTCTTACAGATAGCTAAAAAGATCATTGGTGACACACCACTGACTCTGCCAAGTGGTGCTGGCCCAAGAACTATGCAGGCACCATCAGTTGGGAAGTCAACCAACCAAAGTTCAGGGAACCCTGGCAGCCTCTAGGGGAGCCCTAGGGTTCCATGGAACCTTTGCTGGGAATGACTGGTCTATTCTGTCACCCAGGATTTTGGCATTCACTTCAGTATGGAATCTTTTTTTTTTTTTTTTCAGCAGAGGCTCCCCAGCACAGAGCAACAGGGGTATGAAGTAAACGTGGTAGCAAATCTTTGTAAATATACAGTAAATGGAAAAAGCATATCTTCATATAGTGTATAAATGCATCAGTCCACAGCATTAAGTGTAGATTCTGTCTGGTCTCACCACCTCTGCATTCGTCACTTCTACCAGTTTTTCCAGACACCCCCCCCACCCCCACAAACGCACAGCAGGTGATTGACAGCCTATGATGTGCATGTATCCCATGGAGGCAGTGTAGAGGGGAGTGTGTCTGATCCCTCCACTCAAGTCTCAGATTACCCCTAGCTCTGTGCTAGGTGCCGTGTGTGATATTAGATACCCCACCGTTTGCCTCCTGAAAGCGCCATCTAAACTGTTTACATCAGAAAGCTGTGGAGGAGAAAAGGCTGCAGATAAACAGATAAAGCTTATGTAAGCTCACCACTGTGTAACACCTGAGGCAAACCACTTTGTGGGCTTATGTAAAGATTTATTATCACTTCAAGGCCCAATACCATATTTTTAGAACAGACCCCCCATATCAATTTATTTATACCCTAAAGTGTTTGTAAAGCCTTAAGGTTTTTCACATTAATGCATTATATGCATTAGGGCTCTTTCACACGGGCGGTCCGATCAGATCCGCCTGTCAGATTTTTAGGCGGATCTGATCGGATCCTCCATGCAGCTCTATGGGACAGCGGGTGTCAGCGGAGACACCTCCGCTGACACCCGCTGCCATCCGCATCCGATCCTGTGCTGAAATCTGGACGGATGGAAACCCTATTTTTCCATCCGTTCAGTAATCGGAGCGGAGCGGATTTGATGAGAGCGGACAAGCGGTCCGCTCTCCTCCGATCCCCCATAGAAGGCAGTGGGTGCTGAGACACCTCCCTCTCCGCTCTGCAAGCGGAGACGGAGCTGTCATCCGCCCGGCTCAGCGGGGATCGCGGATCAATCCCCGCTGAGCAACACGGATCCGCCTGCGGAAGCGGACCGTGTTAAAGAGCCCTTAAGGTGAAAAACCTTCTATACTGCAGAAGTGTAGCACTACTCCCTTGGGAGCTGCTGATTACGGGTTCCCCTGGGTCACCATTAGCAACAGCACAACAGTTCAACATTTTCCAAGGGATTTTTGGCTCAGTCAGGAAACAGTCTAGGAGCTTTTGTTTTTGTGTTTTTTATTGAGAACTTGGACGGGAGAAGGGAATGAGTGGGATACCTTAACTTGTATAACTATGAACAATTAGCTGGGACGACTGAATAATGCTGAGTGCGGCTAGGCCGCTGCTTCACCTTGTCAGTAGCAGTGACGTAGTAAGGAATGAACTGTCTGAGGTAAACTGTACTGTACTGCAGAACAATCTTCAGGGCCCTTCCTAGCACCCCCTTTGTTCCTATTCTTCAGGGTCAACTACAAGGCAACCCCTTTACTGTTACACTTCCTGTGTGCGCTAGCTCCTTGATCCCCTGACTTCACTGGAGTGGTCCCCCTTCCTGGGTCAGACCCTTTGGAAGGTCCCTCAGTACTCACGAACACGGTTTTTCTTAAGAGACTCTGCCAGTCGCTCACCATCAGCACTCTGGATCCTCTGCAGCTCAGCTCCACACCTGGTTCACTAGGCCGACCGCCTAAGACCACCTTCCTCACACCGTGCAGGAGGAGAGACAGCCGCCCACCTCCTCCTGGGACTGTCCCCTCCGTATTTATGGTCAATCCCAGGATGTATTGCAGGAATGCCCTCCCACTGGGACTGCCATAAAACATCATGTGTCATTGGCCATGTTTCCTCCACTGTCCAACAAGCTCCCTTTTTGGACACAGTGGGGACACTCCCTCAGACCCAGTGAATCACACCTGGAAACATGTGACAGGCAAACTAACATATCAGGCTCCCCTGATAAGCAGAAGGAGCAAATAGATGCTTTTACCTAGCACCTACCTAGGAGAGTGCTACATAAGTAAAAGCAAGAAATTATTGTTTAACTAATTAATGTAGGATGATCTAACCAGCATGCAGAGCTGTATGCTGATGACATTTGTAAAAAAAAAAAAAAGAGACTTTACAAGCACTTTAACCCCCCCCCCCCCCAAACAGACCCCAAAGCAGACCTTTCCCACCCTTTTATTACAAATGTCATCAGCATACAGCTCTGCATTCTGGTTAAATCATCCTACATAATCCTCCTCTTCTTGGGTCTCTCTTTGGTGCTTCTGACCCCTTCCTCCTGTTGAGTGCCCCCACAGCAAGGAGCTTGTTATGGGGGCATGCAAGCTAAGGCCGCAGCTCCGTGTATCCATTCAGACACAGAACTGCCCCACCCCTCTCTCTCCTCATTTATTTACTGAATTTAATTGACAGCTTCCGGGGCCAATGGCACCATGTTGCCGTCTAAGCCAATGAGAAGGGAGAGTCTCTGACAGCTGAGACACTACTGCAACATCGCTGGATCTAGATGGGCTCAGGTAAGTATTAGGGGGGCTGCGGGGGGCTTCTGCACACAGAAAGCTTTTTATCTTAATCATAGAATGTGTGCTGCCACACAGCTTTAACTGTCTAGCAGTTGTTTTTACATGTTTTGTTATGCTATGTTATTGGTATCTTCCTTACACCCCTGCTGTTTCTGGCTAGTCGGTTGCTCCCACCTCCATTTTCCTGCTGTAACTCCCATTTTGTTTAGTTGTTATGAGGAGACTGCAGAGTGTGGAAGCTGCGTAACTTCATTGGAAATTTCCAAAAAATGGAAAAGCCTCTATGTTTATGCCTTTGCTAACTTGAAGCATAAAGAAGCATTGGAGAACACCTCTGGAGTAGGGTTGAGCGGACACCTAGATGTCCGTGTTCGACGGGTTCGGCCGAACTTTAAAAAAAAGTCCGGGTCCGTGTCCCGGACTTTTACCGAACTTTTCCCGGACACCGAACCCCATTGAAGTCAATGGGGACCCGAACTTTAAGGCACTAAAATGGCTCTAAAACACCAAAGGAAAGGGCTAGAGTGCTGCAAATGGCAGCAAAACGTAATTAAGAGCATGGCAAGTGCTCTGCAAACAAATGTGGATAGGGAAATAACTTAAAACAACAAAAAAAAACAGAAAATAAAACAATGTTCTTCTTCATCTCTGAAGGACGAGGCCCATATGGAGTAGGAGGGAGGTTGAGGTGGTGGTGGATGTGGCGGTGACATAGGCATGCGCACAGGGTGTGCCGGGTGTGCCTGGGCACACCCTAATCACCTAGGGCACATAGCATTGCCAGTGAGGAGATGGGAAAGATCTCCCTCGGACCTGCTCTGCTCTATTTCTCTTTGCCTACAGGTACATGGCCCCGATACATTACTCTCCCTGCTGGCAAACACATGCATGTGTATTTCAACTTTGGGGTGCACACCTTAATGCAATAGGCTGCGCACACCTATGGGTGGTGTAGGTGGAAGCGGCGGTGGAGGAGGACCAGGGCCGGATTAAGAGCATCATGGGCTTGGTGCTGAGGATTTTGAAGGGCCTTAAGGGCCGTGCCTTGCCATGCACCCAGAGGAGGAAGGGTGCATAATTCAACATGGGATGCTGTCTCTGAAGCCCATAAACACATCCATGCATCGGCAACTGTCCCTCCTTGTCCGGCCTTCGCACTGTGTGGGGAGGTTCTGAGGGTGCTGCCTGGGGAAGCGAGCATAGAAGCCAGACTTCTGTGTTTACAAGTGACAGAAGAGCGGTAACAGTGAATATGGCCAACCCGGGGCCTATATAAAAGGTAGGGGCCTGGAGCTGCAGCTCCAATAGCCCCTACGTTAATCTGGCCCTGAGGAGGAGGACGAGGTAGCCAACACTGCTTCTTTTCACAAATTTTAAATGAGGGTACACCCCAAAAGAGTGAGAAAGAGCAAAAATGGAACAATGGGTGGGTAAGGTCGGTATCCATTGCTATTCTGCACGTGGGATCCATGCCTGGTTCATTTTAATGAACGTGAGCTTGTCCACATTGTCTCTGGACAGGCGGCTGCGCTTGTCTGTTATAACGCCCCCAGCTGTGCTAAATACCCGTTCAGATAATACACTGGCTGCAGGGCACGCCAGCACCTCCAAGGCGTAAAGGGCAAGCTCAGGCCATGTGCCCAATTTGGAGACCCAGAAGTTGAAGGGGGCAGACCCCTCATTCACTTCATGTAGACGTGTGCACACATACTGCTCCACCATGTTGGTAAAATGCTGCCTCCTGCTAAAACGTTCCATCTGAGCTGCTGGTGCTGCTGTTTGTTGTGGCGTGCTGACAAAGCTTTTCCACATTTCGGCCATGCTAACCCTGCCTTCTGAGGTGCTGGCGGTGCCCTGGTTGCGTTGGCGACCTCCTCCTCCTCCTCCTCTGCCTTGTGCTTCCACTGCGGCCCCGCTGTCAGATGGGAATGCCAGCAGCATGGCGTCTACCAGCGTGCGCTTGTACTCGCGCATCTTGCGATTGCGCTCCAGTGAGTGAATTAAGGACGGTACGTTGTCCTTGTAACAGGGATCCAGCAGCGTGGCCACCCAGTAATC
Organism: Pelophylax lessonae; assembly: GCF_965119305.1. Lineage (NCBI taxonomy): Eukaryota > Metazoa > Chordata > Amphibia > Anura > Ranidae > Pelophylax > Pelophylax lessonae. The sequence goes on from NC_138771.1 coordinate 441,493,920, forward strand.
AGCACAAGTTAGAATGTGGGCAACTCGGCGGTCGTTGTGGAGACACTGCAGCATGTAATCGCTCATGTGTGCCAGGCTGCCCAGAGGCAACGAAAGGCTGTCCTCTGTGGGAGGTGTATCGTCCATGTCCTCTGTATCCCCCCAGCCACGCACCAGTGATGGCCATGAGCTGGACTGGGTGCCACCCTGCTGTGAACATGGTTCCATCTCCTCCTCCAGCTCCTCCTCCTCCTCATCCTCCTCATCCTCCAGAACTGTGCCCCTGCTGGACAATTGTGTCCCTGGCGTTTGTGTGTTCAGGAACCCACCCTCGGAGCCCCTTGCGAATGACTGCCCTGAAAGCCTTGGAAATGTTACCTCTTCATCCTCCTCCTCCTCCTCATCCTGTGCCACATCCTCTTCCATCATCGCCCGAATTGTTTTTTCAAGGAGGCATAGAAGTGGGATAGTTAAGCTGAGAACGGCGTCATTGCCACTGGCCATGTTGGTGGAGTACTCAAAACAGCGCAACAAGGCACACAGGTCTCGCATGGAGGCCCAGTTATTGGTGGTGAAGTGGTGCTGTTCCGCAGAGCGACTCACGCGTGCGTCCTGCAGCTGAAACTCCACTATGGCCTGCTGCTGCTCGCACAGTCTTTCCAGCATGTGCAAGGTGGAGTTCCACCTTGTGGGCACGTCACATATGAGGCGGTGAGCGGGAAGGCCGAAGTTACGCTGCAGCGCTGCCAGGCGAGCAGCAGCAGGGTGAGAACGCCGAAAGTGCGCACAAACGGCCCGCACTTTCTGCAGCAGCTTTGACATATCGGGGTAGTTTTTAAGGAACCTCTGCACCACCAAATTCAGCACATGCGCCAGGCAAGGGATGTGCGTCAAACCGGCTAGGCCCAGAGCTGCTATGAGATTTCTCCCGTTATCGCACACCACCAGGCCGGGCTTGAGGCTCGCTGGCAGCAACCACTCATTTGTCTGCTGTTCCATGCTCCTCCACAACTCCTGCGTGGTGTGTGGTTTGTCCCCCAAACAGGCAAGTTGTAAAACTGCCTGCTGTCGTTTACCCCTGGCCGTGCTGAAGTTGGTGGTGAAGGTGTTACGCTGTCCGGATGAGGAGGCGGTAGAGGATGAGGAAGCGGAGTAGGAGGAGTTAGAAACAGGAGGCAAACTGAAGCGCCCTGCAATCCTCGGTGGTGGAAGGACATGCGCCAAATTGCTATCCGCCTCAGGCCCATCCGCCACTGCATTTACCCAGTGTGCCGTTAGGGAGATATAACGCCCCTGACCGTGCTTACTGGTCCACGTATCGGTAGTTAGGTGGACCTTGGCACAGATGGCGTTGCGCAGTGCACACCTGATTTTTTCCCCCACTTGGTTGTGCAGGGAAGGGATGGCTTGCCTGGAAAAGTAGTGGCGGCTGGGCACGACGTACTGTGGGACAGCCACCGACATAAGGTTTTTAAAACTGTGCGTCTCCACCAGACTGAATGACAGCATTTCAAAGGCCAATAATTTTGAAATGCTGGCATTCAGGGCCAGGGATCGCGGGTGGGTAGGGGGGTACTTCCTCTTCCTCTCAAGTGTTTGGGAGATGGAAAGCTGAACGCTTCCACGGGACATTGTGGAGATGGTTGTTGGTGACCCAGGTGGTGGTGTTGCTGACAGATCGTCTGTTTGCGGGGTGGCAGGTGCCGGTATCACTACAGATGTGGCTGGAGCGGCCGAGACTGCAGCAGAAGAGGAAGCAGGATGAGCCAGAGACGTTTCTTGGTTTTGAAGGTGTGTACTCCACTGCAGCTCGTGCTTTGCACTTAGATGCCTGATCATGCAGGTTGTGCTCAGGTTGAGAAGGTTTATGCCTCGCTTCAAGCTCTGATTGCACAGGGTGCAAACCACTCGTGTCCTGTCATCAGCACATTTTCTAAAGAACTTCCACGCTAGAGAACTCCTTTGAGCTGACTTTGGTGCGCTCGTTCCCTTGCTGCGTTGGGCAGTAGCGGGCGTAGTGTCTAGGGCACGGCCGCTCCGCTTCTGCACCCTGCTCCCTCTTCTGCTGTGCTGGTGGCTCTGTGCGACCACCGCCTCTTCCTCCAAACTACTCAGGTCACCTGCATGACGTTCATTCCATGTGGGGTCGAGGACCTCATCGTCCTCCACATCATCTTCCACCCAGTCTTCACCCCTGCCCTCCTTGTCGGTCTCCACAATGCTGAATGCCGCAGCAGTTGGCACCTGCGTTTCGTCATCATCTGAGACGTGCTGCGATGATCCTTGCATATACTCATCTTGAGAAATAAGTGGTTGGGCATCGCTGCACTCAATCTCTTCCTCTTCTGGGGCAGGGCTAGGTGGATGGCCCTGGGAAACCCTGCTGACAGAGTCATCAAAAAGAAGAAGAGACTGCTGTATGGCTTGGGGCTCAGACTGCTTGCCTGATTTGCAAGGGGGTGAGGTGAAAGACGGTTGGACATCGGCTGCAGGTGCCAACTGTGACCTTTCTGCAGTAGACTGGGTGGGAGACAATGTGAAGGAACTGGAGGCACTGTCAGCAGCAAACCAATCTACTATCGCCTCCACTTGTTCTGGCCTCATCACTTCTAGGGGTGTATGATGCCCTACCAAATACTGATGCAGGTTCTGTCGCCTACTCACACTTGAGGAAGGTGTTTCACTTGTGCGTGTAGCTGGCACAGATCGACCACGTCCTCTCCTTGCAACAGGAGCTCTACCAGCAGCACCACGACCCAGGCCACGGCCCTTATTTGACGGTCTCCTCATATTTCTGTAATTTAAGATATTGCCCTAGAAAGGTTTTTATTGAATAGCGGAATAGGAAATATGATCCAAAAAAGTGTATGTATCTCGCACGTACAAAACCACACTAGGCCCCAATTACTATTGTTTCTACCCCTAAAAGGATGGATGAGGAGTAGGAGGAGTATGGAACAGACAGCACCCTCAAATCTTCAGAAGTATGAGATGAACCTCAAAAACTTGGAAAGGTGGATCTCACACGTACCGACACAGACTATCCCGCAATTCAATTGATCCTCAAAGGTTTTTATTGAATAGCGGAATAGGAAATATGATCAAAAAAAGTGTATGTATCTCGCACGTACACCACCACACTAGGCCCCAATTACTATTGTTTGTACCCCTAAAAGGATGGTTGAGCAGTAGGAGGAGGAGTATGGAACAGGCAGCACCCTCAAATCTTCAGAAGTATGAGATGAACCCCAAAAACTTGGAAAGGTGGATCTCACACGTACCGACACAGACTATCACGCAATTTAATTGATCCCCAAAGGTTTTAATTGAATAGCGGAATAGAAAATATGATCAAAAAGAAAGTGTATGTATCTCACACGTACACCACCACACTAGGCCCCAATTACTATTGTTTGTACCCCTAAAAGGATGGTTGAGGAGTAGGAGGAGGAGTATGGAACAGGCAGCACCCTCAAATCTTCAGAAGTATGAGATGAACCCCAAAAACTTGGAAAGGTGGATCTCACACGTACCGACACAGACTATCACGCAATTTAATTGATCCCCAAAGGTTTTAATTGAATAGTGGAATAGAAAATATGATCAAAAAGAAAGTGTATGTATCTCACACGTACACCACCACACTAGGCCCCAATTACTATTGTTTGTACCCCTAAAAGGATGGTTGAGCAGTAGGAGGAGGAGTATGGAACAGGCAGCACCCTCAAATCTTCAGAAGTATGAGATGAACCCCAAAAACTTGGAAAGGTGGATCTCACACGTACCGACACAGACTATCACGCAATTTAATTGATCCCCAAAGGTTTTAATTGAATAGCGGAATAGAAAATATGATCAAAAAGAAAGTGTATGTATCTCACACGTACACCACCACACTAGGCCCCAATTACTATTGTTTGTACCCCTAAAAGGATGGTTGAGCAGTAGGAGGAGGAGTATGGAACAGGCAGCACCCTCAAATCTTCAGAAGTATGAGATGAACCCCAAAAACTTGGAAAGGTGGATCTCACACGTACCGACACAGACTATCACGCAATTTAATTGATCCCCAAAGGTTTTAATTGAATAGCGGAATAGAAAATATGATCAAAAAGAAAGTGTATGTATCTCACACGTACACCACCACACTAGGCCCCAATTACTATTGTTTGTACCCCTAAAAGGATGGTTGAGGAGTAGGAGGAGGAGTATGGAACAGGCAGCACCCTCAAATCTTCAGAAGTATGAGATGAACCCCAAAAACTTGGAAAGGTGGATCTCACACGTACCGACACAGACTATCACGCAATTTAATTGATCCCCAAAGGTTTTAATTGAATAGCGGAATAGAAAATATGATCAAAAAGAAAGTGTATGTATCTCACACGTACACCACCACACTAGGCCCCAATTACTATTGTTTGTACACCTGAAAGGATGGTTGAGCAGTAGGAGGAGGAGTATGGAACAGGCAGCACCCTCAAATCTTCAGAAGTATGAGATGAACCCCAAAAACTTGGAATGGTGGATCTCACACGTACCGACACAGACTATCACGCAATTTAATTGATCCCCAAAGGTTTTAATTGTATAGCGGAATAGAAAATATGATCAAAAAGAAAGTGTATGTATCTCACACGTACACCACCACACTAGGCCCCAATTACTATTGTTTGTACCCCTAAAAGGATGGTTGAGCAGTAGGAGGAGGAGTATGGAACAGGCAGCACCCTCAAATCTTCAGAAGTATGAGATTGTGTTCACTGTACCCCACAAAGATTGTGTTCACTGCACCCCACAAAGATTGTGTTCACTGCACCTCACAAAGGATTTTGTTCACTGCACCCCACAAAGATTGTGTTCACTGCACCCTAAAAGGATTTTGTTCACTGCACCCCAAAAAGATTGTGTTCACTGTACCCCCCAAAGATTGTGTTCACTGCACCCCACAAAGATTCTGTTCCCTGTACCCCACAAAGATTGTGTTCACTGCACCCCACAAAGGATTTTGTTCACTGCACCCCAAAAAGATTGTGTTCACTGCACTCCAAAAAGGATGTTGTTCACTGCACCCCAAAAAGGATTTTGTTCACTGCACCCCACAAAGATTGTGTTCACTGCACCCCACAAAGGATTTTTTTCACTGCACCCCAAAAAGATTGTGTTCACTGTACCCCCCAAAGATTGTGTTCACTGCACCCCACAAAGATTCTGTTCCCTGTACCCCACAAAGGATTTTGTTCACTGCACCCCAAAAAGATTGTGTTCACTGTAGCCCACAAAGATTGTGTTCACTGCACCCCACAAAGGATTTTGTTCACTGCACCTCAAAAAGATTGTGTTCACTGCACCCCAAAAAGGATTTTGTTCACTGCACCCCAAAAAGGATGTTGTTCACTGCACTCCAAAAAGGATGTTGTTCACTGCACCCCAAAAAGGATTTTGTTCACTGCACCCCGCAAAGATTGTGTTCACTGCACCCCACAAAGGATTTTTTTCACTGCACCCCAAAAAGATTGTGTTCACTGTACCCCCCAAAGATTGTGTTCACTGCACCCCACAAAGATTCTGTTCCCTGTACCCCACAAAGGATTTTGTTCACTGCACCCCAAAAAGATTGTGTTCACTGTAGCCCCCAAAGATTGTGTTCACTGCACCCCACAAAGGATTTTGTTCACTGCACCCCAAAAAGATTGTGTTCACTGTACCCCCCAAAGATTGTGTTCACTGCACCCCACAAAGATTCTGTTCACTGTACCCCACAAAGATTGTGTTCACTGCACCCCACAAAGGATTTTGTTCACTGCACCCCAAAAAGATTGTGTTCACTGCACCCCAAAAAGGATTTTGTTCACTGCACCCCAAAAAGGATGTTGTTCACTGCACCCCAAAAAGGATTTTGTTCACTGCACCCCAAAAAGATTGTGTTCACTGCACCCCACAAAGATTGTGTTCACTGCACCCCACAAAGGATTTTGTTCACTGCACCCCAAAAAGATTGTGTTCACTGCACCCCAAAAAGGATTTTGTTCACTGCACCCCAAAAAGGATGTTGTTCACTGCACCCCAAAAAGGATTTTGTTCACTCCACCCCAAAAAGATTGTGTTCACTGCACCCCACAAAGATTGTGTTCACTGCACCCCAAAAAGGATTTTGTTCACTGCACCCCAAAAAGATTGTGTTCACTGTACCCCCCGAAGATTGTGTTCACTGCACCCCACAAAGATTCTGTTCACTGTACCCCACAAAGATTGTGTTCACTGCACCCCACAAAGGATTTTGTTCACTGCACCTCAAAAAGATTGTGTTCACTGCACCCCAAAAAGGATTTTGTTCACTGCACCCCAAAAAGGATGTTGTTCACTGCACCCCAAAAAGGATTTTGTTCACTGCACCCCAAAAAGATTGTGTTCACTGCACCCCACAAAGATTGTGTTCACTGCACCCCACAAAGGATTTTGTTCACTGCACCCCAAAAAGATTGTGTTCACTGCACCCCAAAAAGGATTTTGTTCACTGCACCCCAAAAAGGATGTTGTTCACTGCACCCCAAAAAGGATTTTGTTCACTCCACCCCAAAAAGATTGTGTTCACTGCACCCCACAAAGATTGTGTTCACTGCACCCCAAAAAGGATTTTGTTCACTGCACCCCAAAAAGATTGTGTTCACTGCACCCCACAAAGATTGTGTTCACTGCACCCCAAAAAGGATGTTGTTCACTGCACCCCAAAAAGATTGTGTTCACTGCACCCCACAAAGATTGTGTTCACTGCACCCCACAAAGGATTTTGTTCACTGCACCCCAAAAAGATTGTGTTCACTGCACCCCAAAAAGGATGTTGTTCACTGCACCCCAAAAAGGATTTTGTTCACTGCACCCCAAAAAGATTTTGTTCACAGCACCCCAAAAAGGACGTTGTTCACTGCACCCCAAAAAGATTGTGTTCACTGCAGCCCAAAAAGATTGTGTTCACTGCAGCTCACACACAGAAAAATGGATGTGGATCACTGACACCTGCCTATCTCCTATCCCACACCACACAGCAATATCGATTGTAGTTTGTAGAACACAGTTTCCCTAAAATTCAGCAGCAGCCTCTCCCTAACAGGATTGAGAAGAGATCGTAGATCGGGACTAAATGCAGACCCCACACAGCAATATCGATTGTAGTTTGTAGAACACTCTGACCCTAAAATTCAGCAGCAGCCTCTCCCTAACAGGATTGAGAAGAGATCGTAGATCAGGATTGAGTGCAGACCCCACCCCCCACACAGCAATATCGATTGTAGTTTGTAGAAGACACTGACCCTATAATTCAGCAGACTCTATCCCTAAAATGCCTACAACTCGCCCTGCCTAAACACTCCGACCTGTCCCTCAATTCTATCTGGACACAAATGGTTTTTTCCTGCCTGTCTTTCCCTAATCAGCAGCCAGCACGTTGATGTGTGCTCTGTCCCTGATCTAAGCAGCAGAATGAAGACGCTGCGGCTGCCTGGAACTTATAAAGACTTGGTCACATGCTTCAGACGGCCAATCACAGCTACTGAGACATTTGCAGGCATGGCTGGGATGGCTTAAGGCACACCAGTTAAAAGATTGTTGATTGGCTGTTGAAAGCCCGTCATGAAAAGAGCGCCAAAGCATGCAAAACCCGGAAATAAAACGACCGAACACGGATTTTTACCCGAACATACAGAAAAGTGTCCGTGTCCGTGTTCGGGTACAAAAAATCCAATTATTCGGTACGAACACGAATAATACAGTCCGTGTTCGCTCAACACTACTCTGGAGTCTTTATTTATTGAGTAAACTATCTGTTAAAGTCATCATTCAACCTGCTGCACACACTTTCAGACTGGGTCTACAAGAAGGTCACAGGTACAATCGATGCTGAGACAGAACAGTAAATTTCCAAGAATCTGCAGCTTCAGAAAGTAAATTTCCAATAATCCATCACAGGTATCTCTGTAGCTTCAGAAAGTAAATGTCCAGAAGCATCCATCACAGGTATCTGCAGCTTCAGAAACGTGAGTAGCCACTTGCCTGTGTGTTACCTGCAGTCACCAGAAGCATTACTCTGCATATGAAACCAGCCACCTACTGAATGCTTCATTACTATTACAGCCTTCTGAGATGAGCTATCCAGTTTGAACTAGTTCCAGCACTAGCTAGCTATTGTAACAAATAACCAGCTTCTCGGCCCAGCCTGCTTACTAACAGAAGTCACTACTTACAGAGCTGAGCTCTGGCAGATTTCTAACAAGACACCAGAAATACAGTACTTATTATGTCTGACAGAGATATCACAGAGTTACCTGCATTTAGTCAAGATAAAGCAGACTCCTTACTTCATTCTGCTCGTCCTGTCAGAGCCCCTCATCCATCCTTGAAGGCAAGGGAGGTTTATGAAGCAAGTAAGGAAGAAACATCTAGTAACCTGACTGCATTATGGGAAAAGACTTTAAGTTGTATAACAGCCACTAATGAAACTAGCAACAATTCTGAGCAATTGAACACTGCTCTCTCAAGGGTTAAGAAGGCATTTGAGAATTATAAAAGACTTTCTGAGAAGTACTATTCCCTATTGTCACATTCCAACATAGAGGAAGCTGCATTGGAATTAAAGGACTTTACTTCTAATGACCAGCAGAGGCATAGTACATATCTTGAAGTAAAGGCACAGATAGAAGGTAGATTAGCACAGCTACATGAAACTACATCCTGTAAATCTGCTTCTTCTAGACACTCAGGAAAATCTTCTAGGTCTGCCCGCTCATATCATAAATCTTCTTCTAAGTCATTGCGGTCCTGCTCTATAAGGTCAATACTGAGCGACCAAATTCTCAAAGCTCGCCAAAGGGTTGCAGTAGCCCAGGTTCAAGCCGCCTGCTCTGAAAAAGAAGCAGCCTTCAAGGCAGAAGCTAAATGCAAGGAAGCAAGAATACAAGCAGAAACAGAGGCTCAGCTAGAAATTCTTCAGAAGAACAGAGAAAAGGAAGTAGCTTTAGCAGAGTTATCTGTCTTGGAACAAGCCCTATTGAAAGAAGAAGGAGCAGCTTGTACCAGCTTGGCTGCTTGTCAAGACCCTGTTGAAAGGACCCTACAGTTTGTCTTAACTCAGAACCACGACAATACAGTCCCACCTACAGTTGGAGATTATTCTCATAATCATCCAGCAAGTGGATCAGAAGGCAATGTGTCGCCAAAGCAAGCTGGTCAACTAGACACACCTACTAACAGAGACCCTCCACAACTACCGCACGTCACAAAATCAAGTGAATCAACCTACGCAGCTCATGTGCCACCACAACCCTATGTGCATAGAGATTACAAGGGCACAGCAGAAGACTACAGAATGAACTCTATACCCCCTTTGATACAGCTCTCTTTAACTTCAAATGCTCAGAGACCTTCAGACAACAGACCCTTACCTAGATTAAACCCATCTGCAACACCTTTCTCTCTACCTACCAGCCAACATCATATACCAACCATGGTCCAAGATGGCACACCATCAGTACCCCCTGTGGCTATAAAAACTGAAAGCACTGACATTGCAGAGTTCAGCAAGTATATGATTCGACGAGAGTTGATTACAACTGGATCTAGATTTGATGACCGCCCAGAGAACTACAGGAGTTGGAGATCTACATTTAAGGCGGTAACCAAGAACTTGGACATTGATCCTCAAGCAGAACTTGACTTACTAATAAAGTGGTTGGGGCGTCAATCTTCAGAACAAGTAAAGAGACTTAAATCTGTCTACATTTATAACTTTAAAGCAGGCCTTAAAGCTGCCTGGGAACGTCTAGAACAAGACTATGGGAGCCCCAAAGTCATTGAATCTGCCTTATTCCAGAGACTAAACGACTTTCCTAAAATCTCTGTTAAGGACAATCATAAGCTTAGAGAGTTAGGTGACCTCCTTCATGAACTTGAAATTGCTAAGTTAGATCCTAGTTTACCAGGTCTTAGCTATTTAGACACTGCTCAGGGCGTAAATCCTATTGTAGCAAAGTTGCCTAGTCATCTTCAGGGAAAGTGGACTAGTGTAGGATCAAAGTATAAGTATGAACATCATGTTTCCTTCCCTCCCCTTTCTTATTTTTCAGAGTTCGTGCGGAAGGTTGCAAGATCCAAGAATGACCCAAGCTTCTTCTATCCAGATACAACCACCATTCCTTTAAGTACTTCAAGGGGTATTGCCACCAACAGTAAATTCAAGGATTTAAGGCATCCTATTGCCGTGAGGAAGACCACCATAGCATCCAACGTCTTAGCTACAGACATTAAAGCTAGCAATCTTAGTCAACAGTGTCCTATTCATAATGCACCACACTCTCTCTCCAAATGTCGTGCATTTAAGGACAAGCCTATTGAAGAACGCAAGTCATTTCTCAAAGAGCATAATATCTGTTTTAAGTGTTGTGCATCCTCTGATCATTTAGCTAGAGACTGTAAGATCGCCATCAGATGTTCTCTCTGCAACAGTGCCAAACATGTGGACGCTCTTCATTCAGACCTGTTCAAAAGGAAACCTTCACCCGGCAGCAACCCCAAGACTACATCAGATGATGGCGGGGAGAGAACTGAGCAATATGCCAACCCCGTAACCACAAGATGTACAGAGGTATGTGGAGAAGGGCTTCATAGCAAGTCTTGTAGCAAGATATGTCTTGTAAGGGTTTTTCCTGAAGGATGTCCACAAAATTCCATAAAAATGTATGCCATACTCGATGATCAGAGCAATCGCTCATTGGCCAGTACAGAATTCTTTGACCTATTCAACATTCAAGGAGAGACCTGGTCTTATACCTTGCAGACATGTGCAGGAAAGGTCAATACTTCTGGAAGAAGAGCCCATGGCTTCATAGTTGCATCAGAATATGAGGACACAGAGTTTCCTCTTCCAACTCTAATCGAATGTGATCAGCTACCGAACAACAGAGAAGAAATCCCCACACCAGAGGTTGCACGTCATCACCCTCATTTGAGCCACGTTGCTAACTACATTCCACCACTTAACAAGGATGTTAAGATTTTGATTCTACTAGGGAGAGACATTCCTAGAGTTCATAAAATAAGAGAGTTATGTAACGGTCCAGATGATGCTCCTCAGGCCCAGAAACTTTATCTTGGATGGGTGATAATAGGAGAAGTCTGTTTAGATCAATCTCACAAGCTCTTGGATGTAGCTTCCTACAAAACTAATGTTACCTATCAATTGATGAAATGTCCATTGCACTATTATGTGAAGGAAAGACTTGATTTTAAAAACGAAGTTCCATATCAAGCACTCCAAAGCATTAACTGCAAGCTCACTTCTAAAAGGGACTTTGGTGATTCAGTGTACCAGACTACTTGTGATGACAACAAGATTGCCCCTTCAGTCGAAGACAAGGAGTTCATCAAGATTATGGATGAAGAGTTCTTCAAGGACAATTCCAACAGTTGGGTTGCACCATTACCCTTCTGAGTACCAAGGCTTACTCTCCCTAACAATCTAGAACAAGCTTTAACCAGATTTGCTGCACTTGAGAAAACTCTCCGTAACAAACCTGAGATGCAAGAGCACTTTCTAGCATTCATGCAGAAGAATTTAGTGCCAGCAGTTGTCCTCACACAAACCATTTGGTTTTCAGGACCCAAGTTTTTAATGGACCAGTCTTCTACAAACTCAGAAGAAGATATCGATTTCCACCTGGAGGATCCAGATACTGATCCGGAAATCCGACCTGAAGTTGTAGCATTGAGTTCCAACATCTGCTCAAGAAGAAATTTGGAGGATGAAAATGACTCCACAGATATGGAGGATGGAGCTGATGAATGGATGCAGGCCAAGACTCTGGTTAAGCCTCCGGACCAGCTGGAACTCAGCGAGGCTGAACTTAAGGAGGAATTCACTCGTATCCTGACTGCAAACAACCCTCATGCCCCCCAGAACATTGTGAGGTACAGTTTTAAGGAACGGGCCTACAAACTCATTAGCATCGTGGACCAGCTGGCCGTACACTTCTCCCTGGATGGAAACATGTTACACAAAGACTCTGATGAAGCGCGGCGACAGGGGGCGAAGTTGGGAGTCATTGAAGAGACTCAGACCAACGACTCCACAGAGCCGGGAGACAAAGATACAGATGGGAAGTCTGACGCTCAGGCTAGTGAAGAATGGACAGAAGGTGAGGAAATACCATCCAGGAACAAGAAGGAGAGAAAACTGACCAACCAGTTCAATTACTGTATGGCGAGAGAGCATCCCAGAGCATTAACAAACCCCTGCGGGAGCGAGCTTCTCAGACAGAGCCACCTCCAAGGGCCACCTTCTCCACCACTAGGCTGCATGTGGAAATTCAACCCACCACACGCTTCACACATGGGCGGAGCATGGGAACGTATGATTGGGATAGCATACTGGATTCTATGTTGCTTGATGTGAGTTCTTCACGTCTTACCCATGAAGTACTTACTACATTCCTTGCTGAGGTCGCAGCAATAATCAACTCAAGACCGTTGACCACTGTATCCACAGACCCAGAATGTCCGACTGTTTTAACTCCAGCTGCATTATTGAGGCGGAAAATTGGACAGATCCCAGCGCCAAAGAGCATCTTTGATGAAAAGGACATATATAAACATCAATGGAGATACGCTCAATACCTTGCAGATTGTTTCTGGGACAGATGGAGGAGGGAATCCCTCACACTTCTCCAAGGACGTAAAAAGTGGCAAACCCAGAAGCCTAACTTAAAGGAAGGGGACCTGGTTCTTCTAAAAGACAAGCAAACCAATCGGATCCAGTGGCCAGTTGGAGTTATTACAAAGGCCAATGCTAGTGGTGATGGAAAGGTCCGAAGTGTGGAAGTCAGGATTGTAAAGGACGGGAGCCCAAAAACCTTCCTGAGACCAGTCACTGAGACAGTCCTAATTATGCCTGCTTCCAAAAATTCTGATTCAGTGTTATGTGTAGAAGTCACTTAGACCTCTAGCATAGTTAGCTTAGAGGAGAGGGCTACATAGCATTCTACTGTATGCAATGTTAATTGTAAGTTTATGGAAAATAATTGTGTAGTGGTATCTCTCGATACCAGGCGGGGAGTGTGCTGCCACACAGCTTTAACTGTCTAGCAGTTGTTTTTACATGTTTTGATATGCTATGTTATTGGTATCTTCCTTACACCCCTGCTGTTTCTGGCTAGTTGGTTGCTCCCACCTCCATTTTCCTGCTGTAACTCCCATTTTGTTTAGTTGTTATGAGGAGACTGTAGAGTGTGGAAGCTGTGTAACTTCATTGGAAATTTACCTATGGAAAAGCCTCTATGTTTATGCCTTTGCTAACTTGAAGCATAAAAAAGCATTGGAGAACACCTCTGGAGTCTTTATTCATTGAGTAAACTATCTGTTAAAGTCATCATTCAACCTGCTGCACACACTTTCAGACTGGGTCTACAAGAAGGTCACAGGTACAATCGATGCTGAGACAGAACAGAATGCATTAAGATAAAAAAAAAACCTTCTGACTTTACAACAACTTTTTGGTAACTTGAACCTTCATCTTTCTTTCTGTGTATTGCTATTACGTGCTTTGCAGCTTCTGTAAATTGCAGGGTTGAGGCAGAGGGCAGTACTAAGCACATCACATGCCCTGGTATGCTTGTCTATTGTAAATAATACATTTTCAAATAAAGAACTACTTTTATATGGCTTTTTTTATGCCATAGCTGGTAGGTGCTAAAGTTCAAATGCACTTTGTTTTTTAACATAATTGCTCACAACTCACCAACAACATTTTCTGTGCTTAGATGACAACACGGCCACTCATGAGGGGAATGTGACGTGGGCAGCCGAGTATAGGACAGGGAGAGCACATGGTGCATAGGCACCATGTACATTGGAATTGGCGCAGGAGTGAGTGCCTATGGGAATAAACAAATGGTAGCACACGATTGCACTTTAGCTGAGCTGATATGTTTGGGATTACTAGTTCTACTGGTTAAAAGTTTGACACAGTGAAACTTTTTTCAACTTGAATTTATGCTTTCAGTGTTGGAAAAATGTTTGGACAAGAAAGATAAATGCAGAAAATTGAATTTTTCTGATTTTTCTCCTCACTTGGGGTGTCATGAACACAGAGGAAAGCACAGAGAGGGGAAAGAGTTAGAGGCTACAAGTACAAACTACCAAAAAAGCTTTCTTTTAATAAAAAAGTTATAGTGCTTGCCAGCAGGAGGGATGAACATAGAGAACAGACATAGCAAATTACAGCAGAAATATGGAAAACTTGTAGCAACAGGTTTCTCATCAACACTAAATTCTAATTTATTTTTAATTCTGTAAAAGAAAATATTTTATACATCTCTATGTATGGGATCAACAAATGAAAAAAAAAAAAAAAAGAATTTAAACTTTAAACTAGATTTTAGGATTTCTAATCATTACTAATAGTATTAATAATATTATTATACAGGATTGATATAGCGCCAACAGTTTACACAACGCTTTGAGGGTAGACAGTACATATGCAATACACTTTAATACAGTAACTTTTAGGGGATACCTGAGCTTACCCTGTTAGGGGTACATTGGCCAAAGAAGTTTTGAACCCCTGGTGCAGAAAGTACTTAACCTCCTTAGCGGTATTCCCGAGTGTGGCTCGGGGTGAAATTTTAGTGCCATTAGCGGTAACCCCGAGCCACACTCGGGGTACCGCCAGGGAGCACCGCTGGATCCTGGTGGACGTTACTTACCTTGTCCCCAGGATCCCGCGATGTGTCCCTGCAGCATACGGCGGCCGGATCTTCCGCCCAATGCTGTGAGCCCCGGGTTCCATCTCCTGCGACGTGGCGCTCGCAGGGGGGTAGAACCAGTGGCAAATTCAAATAGTAAAACACACAAACACACTGATATATTGTAATCCTATTGGATTACATTACAAAATAAAATAAATTGACATTAATTTGCCCCCCAGTGATCATTTCTGTAGTTTTACTGTACTTTTATATATATATATATATATATATATATATATATATATATATATATGTGTAGATAGATAGATAGATAGATAGATACACGTATATATATATATATATGTATACACACACATATATATATACATATATATATATATATATATATATATATATATATATATATATATACTTTAACTTTTTTATAGTTATTTATTATATTATAATTTATGATTTTGTGTTTCAAACTTTATCATACCGGAGATGTTATAAAGAACAACGCACAGTAAAAAAAAAATCATATGTAACTAGTTGGTTTGGGCTGCTCGTCCTTAAGAATTACTAGCAAAATAATAGTACTGCTTTCAGCACCTAAAATCGGAAACAATCATACCGCCAGGGAGGTTAATAAAATACACCTACACTAATGCCTCGTACACACGCAACAATTATCGGCCGACCAATCGGCCGTCTTTTGTCCAGTGTTGTTGTGTTGGTTGAAATGTGCTCTAGACTGCACACAAATTTTCTCGGCCAACAAAAACCAACTTCAGAAGTGATGTCATGTGCTGGTTTACTTTCCGTGTGTTTTTTCTTCTCTGAGCATGCCCAGTGTTGCTTATCAGATTTTTGTCTGCCGAAATCTATACTGACTGACGGAAAATCGGCCGTTCTGTTGACGGCCAACAAAAATTTTATAGCCTGCACACCAGATTTTGTTCGGCCGAAAAGTCGGAGTCGGTTGTCGAAAGCATCATACTAACAAGCCGAAAATCAGCCGATCGGACGTTGGCCGAAAATTCACGGCCAACTATCGATGTGTGTGTACGAGGCATTATTCTCTGTGCCTCTAACTGAAAATTACAGGCACCAGGCTCATAAGGCTGAGAACAAATATATAAATGAAACAAGGCCTCATAGTGGCACCCGTATACTCTTAGCTGTTCTAGAATAAAATTATTGCAATTAAAGCAGAACCCCATCTATACCTAAAACCTACAAACATTTTGCAATCATATGTAAATTAAAAATACCACAATATACATGCTAAAAAAAAAAATACAAAGCACCCCTTATATATGATTGTAACAAAAACATTCAACCAACTGCCAGCAGAAAGACTGATATAAGAAATTCTTGTAACTCTGTATATATGAATACTGCAGTTCTAGTAGGTAGCCTCCTCCATGTTTAAATCCAAGGCTTACCAGAAGGTTGGAGCTCGAGGCACAGAGGTCAATGAGTATGGAACAATTCCCATACAGGATTCACAAATGCTACTGCACCTGCTTCCAGTTGCGCATCCATTCACCAGCATCCACAAAGAAGGAAAACTCTCTAGTAGTGTGAATCATCGAAGTATAATTTATTAAAACCGCATATAAAACATTTCCATATATTCAGAAAAGCCGCAATCTGTGTAACTCACGGCATGCATAATGACGTCGGCATAAGCATCCAGAGGCTCCTGTCATAATATTTTTTCTGATTTTCCAGAGACACTAATGACATTTCCAGTGTCTTCCATCTGTACCTGGGAGAAGGCTACATCACCATTGCCTTCCAGGGATCTCGTATAAAAAATGTGGGGAGAATGGCTTTTTTGGTCATTGTGGATCTGTTGCCTTGGCTTCAGAAATATGAGTTTTGGGTAGCACAGTAATGAATGCTTGCAAAAACCCATGGCAACATATAAACAATGACAATCAGCAGCGGATCTCATATAGCGCATGCATAATATCCAGCACAGACATTATCAGTGAGCCAGACCAGAAAACATGGAAGAGGAAGCTGTCCACCAATAACATCTACATTTAATGTGGCAACACTATTAAAATCAATGAAAAGCTGAGAGACACAATAGGAGAGATGCACACCTCTGGACGCATTCTATCTCCATCCAGAGCTGTGCATCTGTACCTGTATGAAGTTATACACTTGAATGTGCGGGAAGATTCATACAGCCTTTGTTTCTATCAGCCTGTCATTGATTTTAACAGATTGGCTGCTTGCAGATGCATGGAACACCTGAACCTTCCTGGGCTCATAAATATGTCCTTCTGCATGGATATAGGGGGTCTATGCACTGATGTGACTCCCCCCTAAGTGTAGGGTTTGCCACCTCATCCCTTTAAACCAGGACACATATTTATTACACAGGTTCTGAGGCTAATATAATGTACATAAGGCACTAAGTGAGTGTAATTACCCCCTTAATCAGCCACAGAACCTGTGTAAATAATGGGTGTCCTGGTTTAAAGGGACGAGGTGGCAACCCTACCTAAGTGAAGTACAATTTTTTATAACCTCAGTAACACAAGTGGCATAAAACATACATAGAGCAACCTTTACACACCCAGTGTACACATGTGAAAAGTGGAAAACAAACTAACTACTCTCAGATGGAATTCAGATAAAGACAAAGACAGGTCAGGACTGGGGCCAGAACGGGTAGTAGGTTCACGGAGTAACAATTCCAGAGTACATAGGCACACAGGAAAAATACTAAGGCATTAGGTGACTCCTGATGTGGGGCTAAATACTCTCCCAACAGGCAGCTGGGAGACATCTGCCGGTGGACACTCGAACTTCAGTGCTACCAGAAGGTGTTCCAGTTCCTGACATACATTGTGTAGCCCTTTTAACATCTTCACTCAAATTGCTAGAATAACAGGGTAACAATTTGCTTTACGTTTCTAATCTTTATTCCTGAATGTACTATTGCACAGTGGGCACATTGTTCTCCTCAGCCTCTTTTCCTCCAGCCTGGCGTGCATTGGGTGGCATATATCAAGCCTGGGAGGAGGGTTGACATAAGACAGTGGGGCTAGGGGAGAAGGCAGGTACCATATGGCTAAAATCAACTAATGCATGGGGCATTGTGTATGTGTAGTAAATTCTCTACCACATTTGTTTTATTTGGACACAATTGGCTAAATTCACACAATTAACACACCTGAATAAGTATCTTTTTTTCAAGAAAAAGTAGCAATAACTTTCTGTTGACCCCAATGAAATTTGAATATCACGGTTGCATGCCTTGAGCTAGTGTTAAAGCTTTGCTTGTACTAAAGTGGTTGTAAACCTTAGACATGAATTATGAACAAAGCATATCCTTCTATGGTGTGTGCTTGTCTCAGTCCAGAGCATTAAGGGATTAATTTACTTAAACTAGAAAGTGCAAAATCTGGTGTAGCTCTGCATAGAAACCAATCAGCTTCTATTTTTTTTTTTGTCAAAGCTTAATTAAACAAGTTAAAGTTAAAAGCTGATTGGCTACTATGGACAGCTGCATCAGATGTTGCAATCTATAGTTTTAAGAAATCAACCCCTGAGTGCCCTTTCTGTCTGCTGCTTCGTTTCTCTGCTATAAGTATGTTCACTTCTGAAAAGTTCTCCTGACACTAAGAAAAAAATAGTGACAGGGGAGGGCACAATCTATGATGGACAGCCTCAGCTCTGGTGTTGTAGATAGACATGCACAACTAATGTAGGATGATACACTTGGCCAGTCACTTCACTGGGTATATGTAAGGTTTTACATCCATTTTAAAGCTTTGCTAATTGAGTCTATTAGGAAAAAGGCTACAAAGTTCAGTTTAACCACTTTACCACCGGAGGATTTTCCTGCTTTACGTCCAGGCCACTTTTTGCGATTCGGCACTGTGCGAATTTAACTGACAATTGCGCGGTCATGCAACGCCGTACTCAAACAAAATTTATGTTCTTTTTTTCCCACAAACAGAGCTTTCTTTTGGTGGTATTTGATCACCTATGCGCTTTTCATTTTTTGCGATATTAATAAAAAAAAGTGTAAATTTTGAAAAAATAACAATATTTTTCTACTTTGACAGTTAAAAAATATCCAATATATTAAATTTTTGTCATATATTTAGGCCAAAATGTATTTAGCTACATGTCTTTGACAAAAAGATTCTCAATGAGCGTATTTTTAACCGCTTTAAGACCGGAAGATTTTACCCCATTCCTGACCAGGCCATATTTTGCGATTCAGCACTGCGTTAATTTAACGGACAATTGCGCGGTCGTGCGATGCTGTACCCAAATTAAATTGATGTCCTTTTTTTCCCCACAAACAGAGCTTTCTTTTGGTGGTATTTGATCACCTGTGTAATTTTTACTTTTTGCGCTATAAACAAAAAAAGAGCGACAATTTTGAAAAAATAACAATATTTTTCACATTTTTTTATATGAAGTTCCCCCCCCCAAAAAAATGTAAAAATCAAATTTTTGTTAACATATTAGGCCAATTTGCTTTCTTCTACATATTTTTGGTAAAAAAAATCGCAATAAGCGTATTTTGATTGGTTTGCGCAAAAGTTATCGCAGCTACTAACTACGGGAGAGTTTTATTGTTTTTTTTTTTAACTAGTAATGGCGGCGATCTGCGTTTTTTTTTTGCGGGACTGCGACATTGCAGTGGACAGATCGGACCCTTGACTGACATTTTTGACACTTTTGGGGGTACCAGTGACATTACTACAGTAATCAGTGCTAAAAATATGCACTGTTACTGTAAAAATGACACTGGCAGGGAAGGGGTTAACTTTTATTGGTGATCAAGGGGTTAATGTATGCCTAGGGACTGTGTGACACAGGCACAGATCGCAGGTTCAGCTATGCTGAACCCTGCAATCTGTCCCTGCCTGTCACTTAGGAGATCCGCCCGCTTTGTTTACACAAGCGGGCGGATCTCCACACTCGATCCCCAGGGATCGGGGAAGAGCGGCGGTGATCACCAACGCTCCTCCCCTGGCCCGACCCCCGCCGTGACTGAATACAGCGGGAGAGAGCCTCCGTAGGTCTATGTTGCTGGACGATAACGAACCACTTTGCCGCAGTAGGCTCAACGTGAGCGGTCGGCAAGTGGTTAAAGCATTCCTAAGTATGGGTACTAGGGATGAGCTTGCGCATCCTCCAAACTTATTCCTATCCAAACTAACAAATCATGCATTTTTATTTTTTTTTTACAACCAGCTGTTTTTTTTTTCCTCACCCCACTGCATACATAAACAAAGGGGCAAGATACTGATGATGTGAGTGCCCTTGCATAGACACCCCCCAATATTTGGTCAATGTCATTGGCTAAATATGGGCATGTGTCCATATAAGGGCACTGACGGCATCAGCATTCTGCCCCTTTGTTTACATGTGCTTCGGAGCAGGGAATGACCCAGCATGCAGTTTGTTGTAATTTGTTAGTTTAGATAGGGATGAGTTTGGAGGACACCTGAGCTCATCTCTAATGGGTGCCATGTCCAATTTACACTAGGATGTAGTGTAAAGGTTGTCAGCAAAATTTGCTGGAAATGAATGATTATGAAGATCACACATTTATTTGTAAACATGGACAGTCTGTAGTCTAATTAGCAACAGCAACGTAGGCTTTTGGTTAGGTCTATTGCTAGGTTGTTAATAATAATTAAGTCTGTGATAGCAGAAAATCTTATACATTGTGTAAATTAGTGGTTTAGGCTTACTGGACATAGAAACAACTGAAGCCAAGAGCTTGGCAAATGAACAACATTACCATGGCTACCCCCTAAGTGTGTCTCAGGGAGATAAATTCAGAAAAACTTCTGCCTCAGCAGTTAGTGTTTATTTCTATGGTAAAGGGAAACAGTAGTAATTAGAATACGATTTAATACCTGTCACATTAATACCCCCCTCTTCCTTACCTTCAAAGCAGTCGCCCAATCAAGCTGGTTACAGGCTCCTTCTTATGTCAATTTGCCAGCTTAAAACACTGGTCTACAAATTTTGGGATATTATCGACCTCCAAGATAAAATGTACTAATTCTTACAAACAAACAGGTGATAAAGGTGCTGGTTGGCTAACGTTTTCATGATATTTCACAAAAACGATTTATACACAGTATATTTGCCTACAAGGGAGGGAGGTGATGATCATGATGTCTCATAACTTCTCGACAAAGTATGTATGGTAGAACAATGGATATGGTACCACATGGAAGTGTATACATTTATCTTTACTTTGAGATGAAATATTATTACCTAACTGTATTTATTGTTCTTTTATTGCAAGGTACATTTGTCTTGGTCAGATCTACGCATCATACAGTTACATCTGGTGGCTAATGAAAGTGTCATTGCCTAACATTTCCAAGTATTTGTTGCATGATATTTTCCCTCAGAAGCCAAGAGGCCTTGAAACTGTGTAAACAACACAGATAGCTTCTGCTTCATATGTGGTTGCTCCGCAATATTTCTTAACATTTGCAGAGAGGATGACACCATCACTGCTTTGTTCTAATACTGTACACTGTTTGATTAGCATCTCTGCCAATATTATTGCATGTAGGGATTTCACCATTATTTGCACATTGCAGCTCTACAATTACTCAAAATATTTTTTGTAGAGAGGGTAACACTAATATATTGCAATACATTGGTATTGGTTGGTTTGCACTGGATTTTTGTACAATTTTATAGAGAAAGTGTAGGGCTGCACTGCATTGTATGCTTTTTATTGATTCACGTTGGATGGGGGATCCAACTCAAAAGATTCTGTGGTTATTGCTTTTGAGATTTTTTTTGGTAGTTGTTTTTTTTGATGTGGTATGTCCTCTGTATACTGGAGCCAGTGGCCTTGCACACTGATGTCAAAACTTAAGGTCTGGCAAAACTGTAATAATAGTTGCAGGGTCTTAAACGGGCATTGTTAAATACAAGGAGAGCGTTACACACAGGGTGCAGAGTTCAGGAACACGCTGTGTACAGAGTGCAGGGTTCAGGAGTGTGTAGTGTGCTACTTACAGTGTGCAAGGTTCAGGATGCGCTAAATGCACAGAGCATGTTTCAGAAGTATGCTACATACAGAGTGCAGAGTTCAGGAGTGCGTTATGTACAGAATTCAGGCTTGCGCTACATACAGAGTGCAGAGGAGTGCACAATGTAAAGAGTGTAGAGTTCAGGGGTGCGTTATTTACAGAGTGCAGAATTCAGGATTGTGCTACATACAGATTGCAATGTTCAGAAATGTGCTGCATACAGAGTGCAGAGTTCAAGAGTGTGCAACGTTAAGCATGCAGATTTCAGGGTTGCGGTATTTATAGAGTGCAGGATTCAGGCTTGCGCTACATACAAAGCGCAGGGTTCTGGTGTGCATTACACACAATGCAGAGTTCTGGTTTTCGCTACACACACAATGCAGGGATCAGGAGTGCACTACACATTTAATGCAGGAAATCAAGAGTGCACTACGCACACAGTGCGGGGATCAGGAGTGCGCTACGCACAGAATGTTGGGATCAGAAGTGTGCTACACACACAATGCATGGATCAGGAGTGTGCTATGCACACAGTGCAGGGATAAGGAGTGTGCTATGCACACAGTGTAGGGATCAGGAGTGTTCTACGCACACGGAGCAGGGATTAGCAGTGTACTACACACACAATGCAGGGATTAGCAGTGCACTACGTACACAGTTCAGAGATCAGCAGTGCACTACGTACACAGTGCAGAGATCAGCATTGCACTACGTACACAATGCAACGATCAGCAGTTTCCTACGTACACAATGCAGAGATCAGCAATGTGGTATGTAAACAGTGCAGAGATTAGAAATGTGCTACGTACACAATGCAGAGATCAGGAATGCGCTATGTAGACAGTACAGAGATCAGCAGTGTGCTACTTACACAGTGCAGAGATCAGTAGTGTGCTATGTACACAGTGCAGAGATCAGCAGTGTTCTATGTACACAGTGCAGAGATCAGCAGTGCGCTACATGCACAATGCAGAGATCCGGAATGTGCTACGTACACAGTGCAGGGATCATCAGTGCGCTACGTACACAGTATGTACACAGAGATCACAGCAATCAGCAGTGCGCCAGCTACACTGTGCATAGATCATGAATGCGCTATGTACACAGTGCAGGGATCAGGAATGCGCTACGTACACAGTGCAAAGATCAGCAGTGCGCTAAGTACACAGTGTGGAGATCAGGAATGCGCTACTTTCACAATGCAGAGATCAGCAGTGCGCTACGTACACAATGCAGAGATCGGGAATGCACTACGTAAACAGTGCAGGGATCAGTAGTGTGCTATGTACGCAGCGCAGAGATCAGAAATGCATTACGTACACAATGCAAAGACCAGGAATGCACTATGTACATAGTTCACAGTTCAGGAATGCACTACGTACACAATGCAGAGATCAGGAATGCGCTACACACACAGTACAGGGATCAGCAGTGCACTATGTACACGGTGCAGAGATCATGAATGTGCAACATACACAAAGCAGGGATCTGCAGTGCGCTATGTACACAATGCAGAGATCAGGAATGCGCTACGTACATAGTTCAGGGGTCAGCATTGTGCTACGTACACAGTGCAGGGATCAGCAGTGGGCTACATACACAGTGCAAAGATCAGAAGTGTGCTACATACACAGTGTAGAGATCAGCAGTGTGCTACGTACACAATGCAGAGATCAGGAATGCACTACGTACACAATGCAGAGATCAGAAGTGCGCTACGTACACAGTGCAGAGATCAGGAATGCACTACGCACACAATGCAGAGATCAGGAATGCACTATGCACACAATGCAGAGATCAGAAGTGCGCTACGCACACATTGCAGGGATCAGCAGTGCACTATGTACACAGTGCAGAGATAAGCAGTGCACTACGTACAAGAGCCCTGACTTGTTACACAAGTGTGGGAAACAGTTAGTAAAATGCCATCAGAGGAGAATATCCTTTAAAGGAGATGTACATCCAAAGCTCGTTTGGCTGTAAATCTCCTATTGATCACAAGAGTGCAACTGGTGTCTGTTCTCTGCTGATGTCACAGATGTCAGTCCAGGCACCGTTGCATTGTGACAATGGAAGTCCAGATTAACCAAGTGCCTGGATCAACACCCAGCTCAGCCTTTCAGCAAGCCGCTGAGGGGCTGAGTCGGCTGCTCTAACCCCTGCACAGTTCAGGGCTCCACTGAGTGAGGAGGGGGCAAAGAAGAGAGCTGCTGACTGACAGTCAGCAGCTGTATGCTCATGGAGCTGTCAGAACTGAGCGACTAGCGGCGTTCGATCGCTTTGTTCTCAATGTAGAGGCTCCAGGGGACAGATGCACCATCAGACGGATGCTGCATCCACCTAGGTAAGTATAAAAAAAAAAAAAAAAAGAAGAAACCCATACATCTCTTTTAATTTTTCAACCCATTATTGTATTGTGACACCAGCAATGATTATGTTAAAGATGATGAATGGATGGAAAGATGAATGGAAGGATGGATGGATGAATGAATACATGAAGGGATGGATGAATGAAAGGATGGATGGATGGACAGAACACAGACATTCTACATTCTTTTCTCCCTGTCGGAGTCTCTGTAAGAACCATATGACTTGTGCTGGCAGATATTAATGCTGATGTGTGTTCTGTCTGCCCCATGGAGAATCATTAGCACTGCAGAGGGCAGAATACAACCTGGAATGATTGGATAAATGCTCTTGTTCTCTGCTCACCTTCCCATACTGTAGAAGGCAGCTTGTTCTCTCTCTGCTGGCAGCAGTGTGGGAAACATTCACTGTTTGGGCTGGGGCTGACAAATCTATCTCCCTCGTAGTTTGCCCACATAGCTGGCTGTGTTTTCTCCTCTCTTCTCTCCCCCTTCCCCTTTCATGCACCAGCCGACATCTCAGAAATCAAAAAAGCCGGACTGGGGAAGAGGGCGGGTAAAGTGTTTTCCATTGGCTGTAGAAGCAGCAGAGAGGATGTATATCAATCCGCCTCTGAAATCTGCCTGCCGGGTCTAAGTAAAAATCATCCGCTTCTGCGGCCAGAGCTGCATTATCCCTACACAAAAAAAGAGTCCCCAGCTTCCAGCAATAAAGGGCGTGCAGGCAAGGAAATAAAAAAAACACTGTAAAATTTGCAAATACGAACATGTGAAATTTAGGGGTGCTATGGGGGTGCTTAAAGGATTTTTGAGGGTGCCTAAGCACCCCCGTCGCCCCTGTGGCTGAAAAAAAAATCCTGAACCCAAAAACAGGAGTTGAAAAAACATCCCGTGTGCATGAGGCTTTATAGTACCCAAACTGAACTAGGCGGTTTTTACAGTATGGAACTATGTATTTTTTGTATGCAACATTTTGCAATTTTTTTTTTTATCTTTTTTTTTTTTATTTCACTTCTTTACTTTTTTGTTCCAAACTGTATTCTATTTTATGCTATTGTGCCCCTGG